>NC_081554.1:45398263-45576337 GCF_963082655.1 Stomoxys calcitrans | reverse complement strand
TCGCAAAAACCAATATTTTTTGGGCGTAAAAATTCAAGGTCGTTTTCAAGCTCGAAAACGCTGTAACTCCTTCATTTTTTCGAATTTCGAAAATTTTTTAGCATTCCGCAGTTTGAAATTCGAAGACAATTCGAACAATAAACAGATTTACTTGAAATTCAAAATTTTATTTTTTTGGCATTTTTTTAGCAGTTTTGCGAATTTCAAAATTCTGAAGACACCGTTGGATTCGTGAAGAAAATCTCTTTTCGTAGAGGTGCCAGATGAAGCAATACTGTAAAGGTTTCAGTGAAAAGCATCGCAAAAACCAATATTTTTTGGGCGTAAAAATTCAAGGTCGTTTTCAAGCTCGAAAACGCTGTAACTCCTTCATTTTTTCGAATTTCGAAAATTTTCTAGCATTCCGCAGTTTGAAATTCGAAGACAATTCGAACAATAAACAGATTTACTTGAAATTCAACATTTTATTTTTTTTGCATTTTTTTAGCAAAGGCTAACCCCTTATGAAAATTTTCAATTTTTGATGCGAAAAAAATTTTCGAGTTGAGTATACAGTATTGAAGATTACGGCAAAAAATTCGGTTTAGTGCAACTCCCATGTTTTTCTTTCAAAAAACAAGCTCAAAATCGCATAATTAATATCCGAAAAATGGTTAAAAAAATTAAGGTGAGTTTGAAATTGCTGTAACATCTTTAGTTTTGCGAATTTCAAAATTCTGAAGACACCGTTGGATTCGTGAAGAAAATCTCTTTCCGTAATGGTGCTGGACGAGGCAATACTCTTTCCTATTTCCTTGAAAACTTTAGAGTATTGCTTCAAAATTGCATAATTCATATCCAAAAAATGCAAAAAAACCAATGTGAGTTTGCAATAGCTGTAACTTCCTTAGTTTTGCTAACATCAAAAGTTTTCAAACACCGTTTGATTCGTGAGGAAAACCTCTTTCCGTAGAGGTGCTAGATTAAGCAATACTGTAAAGGTTTCAGTGAAAAGCATCGCAAAAACCAATATTTTTTGGGCGTAAAAATTCAAGGTCGTTTTCAAGCTCGAAAACGCTGTAACTCCTTCATTTTTTCGAATTTCGAAAATTTTTTAGCATTCCGCAGTTTGAAATTCGAAGACAATTCGAACAATAAACAGATTTACTTGAAATTCAAAATTTTATTTTTTTGGCATTTTTTTAGCAGTTTTGCGAATTTCAAAATTCTGAAGACACCGTTGGATTCGTGAAGAAAATCTCTTTTCGTAGAGGTGCCAGATGAAGCAATACTGTAAAGGTTTCAGTGAAAAGCATCGCAAAAACCAATATTTTTTGGGCGTAAAAATTCAAGGTCGTTTTCAAGCTCGAAAACGCTGTAACTCCTTCATTTTTTCGAATTTCGAAAATTTTCTAGCATTCCGCAGTTTGAAATTCGAAGACAATTCGAACAATAAACAGATTTACTTGAAATTCAACATTTTATTTTTTTTGCATTTTTTTAGCAAAGGCTAACCCCTTATGAAAATTTTCAATTTTTGATGCGAAAAAAATTTTCGAGTTGAGTATACAGTATTGAAGATTACGGCAAAAAATTCGGTTTAGTGCAACTCCCATGTTTTTCCTTCAAAAAACAAGCTCAAAATCGCATAATTAATATCCGAAAAATGGTTAAAAAAATTAAGGTGAGTTTGAAATTGCTGTAACATCTTTAGTTTTGCGAATTTCAAAATTCTGAAGACACCGTTGGATTCGTGAAGAAAATCTGTTTCCGTAATGGTGCTGGACGAGGCAATACTCTTTCCTATTTCCTTGAAAACTTTAGAGTATTGCTTCAAAATTGCATAATTCATATCCAAAAAATGCAAAAAAACCAATGTGAGTTTGCAATAGCTGTAACTTCCTTAGTTTTGCTAACATCAAAAGTTTTCAAACACCGTTTGATTCGTGAGGAAAACCTCTTTCCGTAGAGGTGCTAGATTAAGCAATACTGTAAAGGTTTCAGTGAAAAGCATCGCAAAAACCAATATTTTTTGGGCGTAAAAATTCAAGGTCGTTTTCAAGCTCGAAAACGCTGTAACTCCTTCATTTTTTCGAATTTCGAAAATTTTTTAGCATTCCGCAGTTTGAAATTCGAAGACAATTCGAACAATAAACAGATTTACTTGAAATTCAAAATTTTATTTTTTTGGCATTTTTTTAGCAGTTTTGCGAATTTCAAAATTCTGAAGACACCGTTGTATTCGTGAAGAAAACCTCTTTCCGTAGAGGTGCCAGATGAAGCAATACTGTAAATGTTTCAGTGAAAAGCATCGCAAAAACCAATATTTTTTGGGCGTAAAAATTCAAGGTCGTTTTCAAGCTCGAAAACGCTGTAACTCCTTCATTTTTTCGAATTTCGAAAATTTTCTAGCATTCCGCAGTTTGAAATTCGAAGACAATTCGAACAATAAACAGATTTACTTGAAATTCAACATTTTATTTTTTTTGCATTTTTTTAGCAAAGGCCTTATGAAAATTTTCAATTTTTGATGCGAAAAAAATTTTCGAGTTGAGTATACAGTATTGAAGATTACGGCAAAAAATTCGGTTTAGTGCAACTCCCATGTTTTTCCTTCAAAAAACAAGCTCAAAATCGCATAATTAATATCCGAAAAATGGTTAAAAAAAATAAGGTGAGTTTGAAATTGCTGTAACATCTTTAGTTTTGCGAATTTCAAAATTCTGAAGACACCGTTGGATTCGTGAAGAAAATCTCTTTCCGTAATGGTGCTGGACGAGGCAATACTCTTTCCTATTTCCTTGAAAACTTTAGAGTATTGCTTCAAAATTGCATAATTCATATCCAAAAAATGCAAAAAAAAACCAATGTGAGTTTGCAATAGCTGTAACTTCCTTAGTTTTGCTAACATCAAAAGTTTTCAAACACCGTTTGATTCGTGAGGAAAACCTCTTTCCGTAGAGGTGCTAGATTAAGCAATACTGTAAAGGTTTCAGTGAAAAGCATCGCAAAAACCAATATTTTTTGGGCGTAAAAATTCAAGGTCGTTTTCAAGCTCGAAAACGCTGTAACTCCTTCATTTTTTCGAATTTCGAAAATTTTCTAGCATTCCGCAGTTTGAAATTCGAAGACAATTCGAACAATAAACAGATTTACTTGAAATTCAACATTTTATTTTTTTTGCATTTTTTTAGCAAAGGCCTTATGAAAATTTTCAATTTTTGATGCGAAAAAAATTTTCGAGTTGAGTATACAGTATTGAAGATTACGGCAAAAAATTCGGTTTAGTGCAACTCCCATGTTTTTCCTTCAAAAAACAAGCTCAAAATCGCATAATTAATATCCGAAAAATGGTTAAAAAAATTAAGGTGAGTTTGAAATTGCTGTAACATCTTTAGTTTTGCGAATTTCAAAATTCTGAAGACACCGTTGGATTCGTGAAGAAAATCTCTTTCCGTAGAGGTGCCAGATGAAGCAATACTGTAAAGGTTTCTGTGAAAAGCATCGCAAAAACCAATATTTTTTGGGCGTAAAAATTCAAGGTCGTTTTCAAGCTCGAAAACGCTGTAACTCCTTCATTTTTTCGAATTTCGAAAATTTTCTAGCATTCCGCAGTTTGAAATTCGAAGACAATTCGAACAATAAACAGATTTACTTGAAATTCAACATTTTATTTTTTTTTGCATTTTTTTAGCAAAGGCTAACCCCTTATGAAAATTTTCAATTTTTGATGCGAAAAAAATTTTCGAGTTGAGTATACAGTATTGAAGATTACGGCAAAAAATTCGGTTTAGTGCAACTCCCATGTTTTTCCTTCAAAAAACAAGCTCAAAATCGCATAATTAATATCCGAAAAATGGTTAAAAAAATTAAGGTGAGTTTGAAATTGCTGTAACATCTTTAGTTTTGCGAATTTCAAAATTCTGAAGATACCGTTGGATTCGTGAAGAAAATCTCTTTCCGTAGAGGTGCCAGATGAAGCAATACTGTAAAGGTTTCAGTGAAAAGCATCGCAAAAACCAATATTTTTTGGGCGTAAAAATTCAAGGTCGTTTTCAAGCTCGAAAACGCTGTAACTCCTTCATTTTTTCGAATTTCGAAAATTTTCTAGCATTCCGCAGTTTGAAATTCGAAGACAATTCGAACAATAAACAGATTTACTTGAAATTCAACATTTTATTTTTTTTGCATTTTTTTAGCAAAGGCTAACCCCTTATGAAAATTTTCAATTTTTGATGCGAAAAAAATTTTCGAGTTGAGTATACAGTATTGAAGATTACGGCAAAAAATTCGGTTTAGTGCAACTCCCATGTTTTTCCTTCAAAAAACAAGCTCAAAATCGCATAATTAATATCCGAAAAATGGTTAAAAAAATTAAGGTGAGTTTGAAATTGCTGTAACATCTTTAGTTTTGCGAATTTCAAAATTCTGAAGACACCGTTGGATTCGTGAAGAAAATCTCTTTCCGTAATGGTGCTGGACGAGGCAATACTCTTTCCTATTTCCTTGAAAACTTTAGAGTATTGCTTCAAAATTGCATAATTCATATCCAAAAAATGCAAAAAAACCAATGTGAGTTTGCAATAGCTGTAACTTCCTTAGTTTTGCTAACATCAAAAGTTTTCAAACACCGTTTGATTCGTGAGGAAAACCTCTTTCCGTAGAGGTGCTAGATTAAGCAATACTGTAAAGGTTTCAGTGAAAAGCATCGCAAAAACCAATATTTTTTGGGCGTAAAAATTCAAGGTCGTTTTCAAGCTCGAAAACGCTGTAACTCCTTCATTTTTTCGAATTTCGAAAATTTTTTAGCATTCCGCAGTTTGAAATTCGAAGACAATTCGAACAATAAACAGATTTACTTGAAATTCAAAATTTTATTTTTTTGGCATTTTTTTAGCAGTTTTGCGAATTTCAAAATTCTGAAGACACCGTTGTATTCGTGAAGAAAACCTCTTTCCGTAGAGGTGCCAGATGAAGCAATACTGTAAAGGTTTCAGTGAAAAGCATCGCAAAAACCAATATTTTTTGGGCGTAAAAATTCAAGGTCGTTTTCAAGCTCGAAAACGCTGTAACTCCTTCATTTTTTCGAATTTCGAAAATTTTCTAGCATTCCGCAGTTTGAAATTCGAAGACAATTCGAACAATAAACAGATTTACTTGAAATTCAACATTTTATTTTTTTTGCATTTTTTTAGCAAAGGCTAACCCCTTATGAAAATTTTCAATTTTTGATGCGAAAAAAATTTTCGAGTTGAGTATACAGTATTGAAGATTACGGCAAAAAATTCGGTTTAGTGCAACTCCCATGTTTTTCCTTCAAAAAACAAGCTCAAAATCGCATAATTAATATCCGAAAAATGGTTAAAAAAATTAAGGTGAGTTTGAAATTGCTGTAACATCTTTAGTTTTGCGAATTTCAAAATTCTGAAGACACCGTTGGATTCGTGAAGAAAATCTCTTTCCGTAGAGGTGCCAGATGAAGCAATACTGTAAAGGTTTCAGTGAAAAGCATCGCAAAAACCAATATTTTTTGGGCGTAAAAATTCAAGGTCGTTTTCAAGCTCGAAAACGCTGTAACTCCTTCATTTTTTCGAATTTCGAAAATTTTCTAGCATTCCGCAGTTTGAAATTCGAAGACAATTCGAACAATAAACAGATTTACTTGAAATTCAACATTTTATTTTTTTTGCATTTTTTTAGCAAAGGCTAACCCCTTATGAAAATTTTCAATTTTTGATGCGAAAAAAATTTTCGAGTTGAGTATACAGTATTGAAGATTACGGCAAAAAATTCGGTTTAGTGCAACTCCCATGTTTTTCCTTCAAAAAACAAGCTCAAAATCGCATAATTAATATCCGAAAAATGGTTAAAAAAATTAAGGTGAGTTTGAAATTGCTGTAACATCTTTAGTTTTGCGAATTTCAAAATTCTGAAGATACCGTTGGATTCGTGAAGAAAATCTCTTTCCGTAGAGGTGCCAGATGAAGCAATACTGTAAAGGTTTCAGTGAAAAGCATCGCAAAAACCAATATTTTTTGGGCGTAAAAATTCAAGGTCGTTTTCAAGCTCGAAAACGCTGTAACTCCTTAATTTTTTCGAATTTCGAAAATTTTCTAGCATTCCGCAGTTTGAAATTCGAAGACAATTCGAACAATAAACAGATTTACTTGAAATTCAACATTTTATTTTTTTTTTGCATTTTTTTAGCAAAGGCTAACCCCTTATGAAAATTTTCAATTTTTGATGCGAAAAAAATTTTCGAGTTGAGTATACAGTATTGAAGATTACGGCAAAAAATTCGGTTTAGTGCAACTCCCATGTTTTTCCTTCAAAAAACAAGCTCAAAATCGCATAATTAATATCCGAAAAATGGTTAAAAAAATTAAGGTGAGTTTGAAATTGCTGTAACATCTTTAGTTTTGCGAATTTCAAAATTCTGAAGACACCGTTGGATTCGTGAAGAAAATCTCTTTCCGTAGAGGTGCCAGATGAAGCAATACTGTAAAGGTTTCAGTGAAAAGCATCGCAAAAACCAATATTTTTTGGGCGTAAAAATTCAAGGTCGTTTTCAAGCTCGAAAACGCTGTAACTCCTTCATTTTTTCGAATTTCGAAAATTTTCTAGCATTCCGCAGTTTGAAATTCGAAGACAATTCGAACAATAAACAGATTTACTTGAAATTCAACATTTTATTTTTTTTGCATTTTTTTAGCAAAGGCTAACCCCTTATGAAAATTTTCAATTTTTGATGCGAAAAAAATTTTCGAGTTGAGTATACAGTATTGAAGATTACGGCAAAAAATTCGGTTTAGTGCAACTCCCATGTTTTTCCTTCAAAAAACAAGCTCAAAATCGCATAATTAATATCCGAAAAATGGTTAAAAAAATTAAGGTGAGTTTGAAATTGCTGTAACATCTTTAGTTTTGCGAATTTCAAAATTCTGAAGATACCGTTGGATTCGTGAAGAAAATCTCTTTCCGTAGAGGTGCCAGATGAAGCAATACTGTAAAGGTTTCAGTGAAAAGCATCGCAAAAACCAATATTTTTTGGGCGTAAAAATTCAAGGTCGTTTTCAAGCTCGAAAACGCTGTAACTCCTTAATTTTTTCGAATTTCGAAAATTTTCTAGCATTCCGCAGTTTGAAATTCGAAGACAATTCGAACAATAAACAGATTTACTTGAAATTCAACATTTTATTTTTTTTTTGCATTTTTTTAGCAAAGGCTAACCCCTTATGAAAATTTTCAATTTTTGATGCGAAAAAAATTTTCGAGTTGAGTATACAGTATTGAAGATTACGGCAAAAAATTCGGTTTAGTGCAACTCCCATGTTTTTCCTTCAAAAAACAAGCTCAAAATCGCATAATTAATATCCGAAAAATGGTTAAAAAAATTAAGGTGAGTTTGAAATTGCTGTAACATCTTTAGTTTTGCGAATTTCAAAATTCTGAAGACACCGTTGGATTCGTGAAGAAAATCTCTTTCCGTAATGGTGCTGGACGAGGCAATACTCTTTCCTATTTCCTTGAAAACTTTAGAGTATTGCTTCAAAATTGCATAATTCATATCCAAAAAATGCAAAAAAAAACCAATGTGAGTTTGCAATAGCTGTAACTTCCTTAGTTTTGCTAACATCAAAAGTTTTCAAACACCGTTTGATTCGTGAGGAAAACCTCTTTCCGTAGAGGTGCTAGATTAAGCAATACTGTAAAGGTTTCAGTGAAAAGCATCGCAAAAACCAATATTTTTTGGGCGTAAAAATTCAAGGTCGTTTTCAAGCTCGAAAACGCTGTAACTCCTTCATTTTTTCGAATTTCGAAAATTTTCTAGCATTCCGCAGTTTGAAATTCGAAGACAATTCGAACAATAAACAGATTTACTTGAAATTCAACATTTTATTTTTTTTTGCATTTTTTTAGCAAAGGCTAACCCCTTATGAAAATTTTCAATTTTTGATGCGAAAAAAATTTTCGAGTTGAGTATACAGTATTGAAGATTACGGCAAAAAATTCGGTTTAGTGCAACTCCCATGTTTTTCCTTCAAAAAACAAGCTCAAAATCGCATAATTAATATCCGAAAAATGGTTAAAAAAATTAAGGTGAGTTTGAAATTGCTGTAACATCTTTAGTTTTGCGAATTTCAAAATTCTGAAGACACCGTTGGATTCGTGAAGAAAATCTCTTTCCGTAATGGTGCTGGACGAGGCAATACTCTTTCCTATTTCCTTGAAAACTTTAGAGTATTGCTTCAAAATTGCATAATTCATATCCAAAAAATGCAAAAAAACCAATGTGAGTTTGCAATAGCTGTAACTTCCTTAGTTTTGCTAACATCAAAAGTTTTCAAACACCGTTTGATTCGTGAGGAAAACCTCTTTCCGTAGAGGTGCTAGATTAAGCAATACTGTAAAGGTTTCAGTGAAAAGCATCGCAAAAACCAATATTTTTTGGGCGTAAAAATTCAAGGTCGTTTTCAAGCTCGAAAACGCTGTAACTCCTTCATTTTTTCGAATTTCGAAAATTTTTTAGCATTCCGCAGTTTGAAATTCGAAGACAATTCGAACAATAAACAGATTTACTTGAAATTCAAAATTTTATTTTTTTGGCATTTTTTTAGCAGTTTTGCGAATTTCAAAATTCTGAAGACACCGTTGTATTCGTGAAGAAAACCTCTTTCCGTAGAGGTGCCAGATGAAGCAATACTGTAAAGGTTTCAGTGAAAAGCATCGCAAAAACCAATATTTTTTGGGCGTAAAAATTCAAGGTCGTTTTCAAGCTCGAAAACGCTGTAACTCCTTCATTTTTTCGAATTTCGAAAATTTTCTAGCATTCCGCAGTTTGAAATTCGAAGACAATTCGAACAATAAACAGATTTACTTGAAATTCAACATTTTATTTTTTTTGCATTTTTTTAGCAAAGGCCTTATGAAAATTTTCAATTTTTGATGCGAAAAAAATTTTCGAGTTGAGTATACAGTATTGAAGATTACGGCAAAAAATTCGGTTTAGTGCAACTCCCATGTTTTTCCTTCAAAAAACAAGCTCAAAATCGCATAATTAATATCCGAAAAATGGTTAAAAAAATTAAGGTGAGTTTGAAATTGCTGTAACATCTTTAGTTTTGCGAATTTCAAAATTCTGAAGACACCGTTGGATTCGTGAAGAAAATCTCTTTCCGTAGAGGTGCCAGATGAAGCAATACTGTAAAGGTTTCAGTGAAAAGCATCGCAAAAACCAATATTTTTTGGGCGTAAAAATTCAAGGTCGTTTTCAAGCTCGAAAACGCTGTAACTCCTTCATTTTTTCGAATTTCGAAAATTTTCTAGCATTCCGCAGTTTGAAATTCGAAGACAATTCGAACAATAAACAGATTTACTTGAAATTCAACATTTTATTTTTTTTGCATTTTTTTAGCAAAGGCTAACCCCTTATGAAAATTTTCAATTTTTGATGCGAAAAAAATTTTCGAGTTGAGTATACAGTATTGAAGATTACGGCAAAAAATTCGGTTTAGTGCAACTCCCATGTTTTTCCTTCAAAAAACAAGCTCAAAATCGCATAATTAATATCCGAAAAATGGTTAAAAAAATTAAGGTGAGTTTGAAATTGCTGTAACATCTTTAGTTTTGCGAATTTCAAAATTCTGAAGACACCGTTGGATTCGTGAAGAAAATCTCTTTCCGTAGAGGTGCCAGATGAAGCAATACTGTAAAGGTTTCAGTGAAAAGCATCGCAAAAACCAATATTTTTTGGGCGTAAAAATTCAAGGTCGTTTTCAAGCTCGAAAACGCTGTAACTCCTTCATTTTTTCGAATTTCGAAAATTTTCTAGCATTCCGCAGTTTGAAATTCGAAGACAATTCGAACAATAAACAGATTTACTTGAAATTCAACATTTTATTTTTTTTGCATTTTTTTAGCAAAGGCTAACCCCTTATGAAAATTTTCAATTTTTGATGCGAAAAAAATTTTCGAGTTGAGTATACAGTATTGAAGATTACGGCAAAAAATTCGGTTTAGTGCAACTCCCATGTTTTTCCTTCAAAAAACAAGCTCAAAATCGCATAATTAATATCCGAAAAATGGTTAAAAAAATTAAGGTGAGTTTGAAATTGCTGTAACATCTTTAGTTTTGCGAATTTCAAAATTCTGAAGACACCGTTGGATTCGTGAAGAAAATCTCTTTCCGTAGAGGTGCCAGATGAAGCAATACTGTAAAGGTTTCAGTGAAAAGCATCGCAAAAACCAATATTTTTTGGGCGTAAAAATTCAAGGTCGTTTTCAAGCTCGAAAACGCTGTAACTCCTTCATTTCTAGCATTCCGCAGTTTGAAATTCGAAGACAATTCGAACAATAAACAGATTTACTTGAAATTCAACATTTTATTTTTTTTGCATTTTTTTAGCAAAGGCTAACCCCTTATGAAAATTTTCAATTTTTGATGCGAAAAAAATTTTCGAGTTGAGTATACAGTATTGAAGATTACGGCAAAAAATTCGGTTTAGTGCAACTCCCATGTTTTTCCTTCAAAAAACAAGCTTAAAATCGCATAATTAATATCCGAAAAATGGTTAAAAAAATTAAGGTGAGTTTGAAATTGCTGTATCATCTTTAGTTTTGCGAATTTCAAAATTCTGAAGACACCGTTGGATTCGTGAAGAAAATCTCTTTCCGTAATGGTGCTGGACGAGGCAATACTCTTTCCTATTTCCTTGAAAACTTTAGAGTATTGCTTCAAAATTGCATAATTCATATCCAAAAAATGCAAAAAAACCAATGTGAGTTTGCAATAGCTGTAACTTCCTTAGTTTTGCTAACATCAAAAGTTTTCAAACACCGTTTGATTCGTGAGGAAAGCCTCTTTCCGTAGAGGTGCTAGATTAAGCAATACTGTAAAGGTTTCAGTGAAAAGCATCGCAAAAACCAATATTTTTTGGGCGTAAAAATTCAAGGTCGTTTTCAAGCTCGAAAACGCTGTAACTCCTTCATTTTTTCGAATTTCGAAAATTTTCTAGCATTCCGCAGTTTGAAATTCGAAGACAATTCGAACAATAAACAGATTTACTTGAAATTCAACATTTTATTTTTTTTGCATTTTTTTAGCAAAGGCTAACCCCTTATGAAAATTTTCAATTTTTGATGCGAAAAAAATTTTCGAGTTTGTCAAGATTTAAAAACTTATGATTTATTGATATAAAAGTATGTGTTTATTAAAATACAAGAAATAAAGAAATTCAGTAATACACGACACGTCTTCTCTCATTCGCGGCTCAATGACAACTGTCAACCGTCGTTGACAACTCGGCCTCTCCTGACTCCTCGTCGATCCTAGACGGATGGTCCTCTTCATCAGAATTGGCATCAAGATCTGGGCTACTGTAACACCATGGTTTCATGTGGTCATTTGACATGACATTGCAATATCTTCGCTGGGTTAAACTTAAGTCCGGCAGATCCTCGACGAGGTATCGATCGTTTCCCAATGTTCGTGTGATGATATAAGGCCCCTTATACTTCGGGTCCAACTTGTGTGACTGTCCTGTAGCTTGTGGAACACAATCGATAACCACCAAATCTCCTTCTTTATATTGAGTTGGTTTGACATGACGGGTGTCATATCGTAACTTCCATTTCTCTCTTTGAGCATTAATATTAGCAGCAGCTTGTTCTCGTTTGTCTTGTAGGGTACCTTCAAGATTTGGTTCATCACTCAATGCTTGGATGATTCGGTTGCAACTGACATCTCTTGGATTAAAATTGAAGATAAGTTCATTTGGAGTGAACTTCGACGTAGAATTGGGTTGAGAATTAATACTCCATTGAATTGTTGGGATTTTACTGTCCCATTCTTTGTTTTCATCCGTTAGACACCTCAGAGCATTCAAAAACGTCTGGTTGGCCCTTTCGGCTTGGCCATTTGCCCTTGGCGTCCTCACCGCTGTTTGGATATGCTGAATGCCATTTACTTCTATAAATCGCTGGAACTCTACTGACGTAAATGCTGTTCCCTTGTCAGATACTATCCGACGTGGCTGACCGAAGATTGACATTACTTCTTGTAGTGCTGTGATAACTGGGGTAGTCTTCGTGTTTCTTGTAGGTTTAATTATCGTGTACTTAGTAAAAGAGCATACAATGACCAACACGTACAGAAATCCTCTTTTGCTCTTTGGAAATGGCCCCAAATGGTCGATGTTGATACTTCTGAATGGTATTGGTATTATTTCCTCGACATGTAATTCACCTTCGGGTTTTCCCCCTTTAACTTTTCTGTAGCAGCATTCGGGACACGATGAGATATAAGATTTTACATACCTTCTCATTCTTGGGAACCAGAAATCTTTCTGTAGTCGGTTTAAAGTCTTTTCTATGCTGAAATGACCTACATCATCATGACACGCCTTGGTTATTCGCCATCTGACTTTCTCTGGAATAACCATTCGCTTTAAATCTCCTATCTTTCGGAACAGTCTTCCGTTTTCCATAAAGTAATCCGTTCGTATCTGAGCACATTCACCGTCGTCTGCTGCAGAACATCCACTAAGGACTTTGGCAATATTTCTTAGCTTCGCGTCAGACATTTGGAGTTGGTAAAGCCAATCGTTTACGTTCGCGTTAATGACTAATACTTTGTCTGCAACCGTTTCCGTTTCGATCGGTGGTAAAGTTGGACTGCGGCTCATACCATCCACATGCGTCATCTTCGCCCCGGATCGATGTACCATGGTGTAGTCAAACTCTTGTAGCTTAAACCACCACCTTGCAATACGCGGTGGCAATGGAGTCGTCGCTTTCGTAGTTGCCACAGCGTTACAATCCGTTACAATGCTGAAGAGTTTTCCCAATAAATATATTCTGAATCTCTCCACAGTTTCAACAATCGCCAAAACCTCTAGTTCGTGACTGGTGTATTGACTTTCTGCTTCCGAACATCTACGGCTATAGTAGAATACAGGC
The DNA here is from genome assembly GCF_963082655.1 of Stomoxys calcitrans. Lineage (NCBI taxonomy): Eukaryota > Metazoa > Arthropoda > Insecta > Diptera > Muscidae > Stomoxys > Stomoxys calcitrans. The sequence continues at coordinate 45,563,401 of NC_081554.1, read as the reverse complement.
CGGAGTACCGTGCCTTCACCATCTGCCTGGAACAATATACCTGACAATCCAATAGCACTGGCATCCGTATGCACTTCATGTTCCTTTCCGGGATCAAATAGGGTCAGCAAAGGTTGGGACGTAATCTTAGATTTTAGCACTTCAAATGCTTCTTCTTGCCCCGCTTGCCATGAAAATTGTACATCCTTCTTTAAAAGCCTCGTTAACGGCATAGCTATATGGCTGTAATTGTGGACAAACTTTCGGAAAAAGTTGGTGATACCTAAAAACCTTCTGACATCGGATACATTTCCAGGACGTGGAAATTCTTTTATACATTTCGTCTTCTCTTCGCCAGGACTTATCCCTTCAGAGCTTATTATGTGTCCCAAGAAATTCACGGTTTTCCTCATAAATGAACATTTCGTCGGTCTCAGTGTCAAACCCTCCTTTTGAACGGTTGCCAAAAATTCCGTTAACACTTGGATTCCATCTTCGACCGTTTTGCTCGGTATTATCACCTCGTCCACATAACTTACGATGTTCTTTCGATGGTCTAATCTTCTTATAATTTGCGTAATCATTTCCTGGAATACCATGGGCGCATTCGTTAAGCCAAAAGGCATGACGTTGTATTCATAAAGCCCCTCTGGTGTTATGAATGCAGTGTACTTTTTGCATTCCTCTTTTATGGGTATCTGATAGTAGCCTGAAGTCATATCCAAAGTGGTGAAATACTTGTTTCCCGCCAATAACGACAACTGTTCCTCGACCACTGGCATAGAATATTGCTTTTTGATCGTTACAGCATTTAACGCACGGAAGTCAGTACACATACGACTTTCACCATTAGACTTCTTCACCAATAAAACTGAGGCGGCATATGGGGAGTTACTTTGACGAATAATCCCACAACGTAGCAGCTTGTCTATGATGTCAGATAACGTTTGCCGTTGACTGAATGGAACTTGGTACCTCTTACCAACTACCGGAGTATCCGTGGATACCGATATTTCCATACAGGTATTTTTACATCGTCCTAGGTTTTCTAAGTTTTCTGCAAAACACTCTTTGTGCGACATAAGCAGATTGTTTAGGGTGTCCTTGTGTCCCTCACCGATGTCTTCGCCAATGTCAAATTTGTTTGTTTCTGCAGCTTCGACTTTCAAAATTCCGTACTCAATTGTTAGACGCTTGTCTTGCTTGCATAGCACATCTCTGCCCAACAGAACATCATATGGCATTAGTTCATCAGGAACCACAAAAATAGAAACCTTCGTAAGATCCTCGTCTATCATAATGTCGCATTCAACCATTCCTTTGGCTTCGATTACAGATCCACCAAATCCTTTCATTCTCTTTAACGTTGGTTTACAATTTGCGTTCACCGGGACTGCAGATTCTTTAATCAGGGTGAAGTCACTTCCCGTATCCACGAAACCCAGAAACTTTTCTTTATTTATCGTTACCTCCTTCATCACAGGTGGGCATGACTCTACACTTGGGTCACCGGACATTGCAGCTACATTTGTCCCTTTAGACTTACACTGAGATGCCTCATGTCCGACCTTCGAACAACTTGTACATTTCAGTCTTCTTGGAGGTTGTGGGCAGTTCGTAGATATGTGCCCAAAATTATTACAATTGAAACATTTTGGCCCTTTGCTTCTAGCACCAGATGTAACATTCACATTTCTTCCGTCGTCGTCACCGCTTTGTTGCACCTTCCTCATGACCACTGTCGTCGTTGGCAACCCTTCGAGTGACCTAAGCAGTTCGTTGCAGGTTTGAAGATTCATGGCCAAAAGCGTTCTTGTTAATCCATTGTCATTCAAGCCATTGATAACATATGACACAATGGATTGATCATCGATGTCTCCTTTTCTTCCAATAGCCAGCATCGAGTAGTAGTATTGAACTAATGACTCACCTGGGGTCCGTCGTCTAGACATCAATTCACGATGAATATCGGCAATACTTACTCGGCATGGAAAATCTTTGAAGAACACTCGCTTAAATTCCTCCCAAGTCGTTACTATAGGAAGAGCGTCTATCCACATCTTGGCAACGCCTTTCATTTTGTGATGTACTGCAAACAATGATGTTTGATCTGACCAAGCATGCATTTGTCTTAGCTTTTCAATTTTGTCAATAAATTGCGTGGATGTGACCGTTTGATTGATGGGGTCAAAATCTGGTAGCATCACAATATAATCCTTCAAACAACCTGATGTATTTGTGGTTGTTGCTTGGTTTCCACTTGGCGGTAAACTACCACAATTGTGCACATGAGTACGGCTTGTCGTACCTTCACTTCTTCCAGAATTCACCGTCAATTGCTGTACACTTTGCGCCAAAGACATCACCACGCTTCGCAATTCTGCCATTTGCCTTTGCATTGAATTTTCATTGGTCTCGGCCTCATCAAACCCTCGGAAATCATCCTGCGATTCATTATCGTCGATTTCTACTTCGTCTGATCCGCATAAAGCCATTAGAGCAGCAATCTTATCAGCCTTATTTCCCGATTGCGGTAAATTCCTTTCCCTTAGAAGTTCGTTCAATTGTGCCACCTTTAATGAATTTAACTTTGCTTTCATTCCTAAAGCTTAGTTTTTCTTCCTTTCGATTCTAGAAAGTACTTTTCTTCGTCTGATCCTCTAGAGTACTCAATCACTTTTTTTTCCCAAAACAGCCGTTAATTTTTCCGTCTTGGTCTTGTGTTACTCGCTTTATTGTTCTCGTTAAGAAACTTGCAAAACTCTTCTTGAAGCAGCCGTTGACTCGCTTTCTGTTTTGATCTCGTGTTTCTCCTTGTTTTTCCGCACACACATGCAAACACAAAACTCGTTGCACTCCCTTGTGAGTGACGAAATTCACTTTTGAATTCCTCTCGTGTGTCTGTGTGGCTGTCAATGATACTCGTTCCGTTGAATGTAGTCGTGTATTCTCCCTTATTTCAGCCGTGTATCCTAAACACATAAAACCGTGGCGTTGATTTATTTCAATAAAATAAACTCCAAACTTGGATCTCTTATTCCGATCCCACTTCTGAATTTGTCAAGATTTAAAAACTTATGATTTATTGATATAAAAGTATGTGTTTATTAAAATACAAGAAATAAAGAAATTCAGTAATACACGACACGTCTTCTCTCATTCGCGGCTCAATGACAACTGTCAACCGTCGTTGACAAGTTGAGTATACAGTATTGAAGATTACGGCAAAAAATTCGGTTTAGTGCAACTCCCATGTTTTTCCTTCAAAAAACAAGCTTAAAATCGCATAATTAATATCCGAAAAATGGTTAAAAAAAATTAAGGTGAGTTTGAAATTGCTGTAACATCTTTAGTTTTGCGAATTTCAAAATTCTGAAGACACCGTTGGATTCGTGAAGAAAATCTCTTTCCGTAATGGTGCTGGACGAGGCAATACTCTTTCCTATTTCCTTGAAAACTTTAGAGTATTGCTTCAAAATTGCATAATTCATATCCAAAAAATGCAAAAGAACCAATGTGAGTTTGCAATAGCTGTAACTTCCTTAGTTTTGCTAACATCAAAAGTTTTCAAACACCGTTTGATTCGTGAGGAAAACCTCTTTCCGTAGAGGTGCTAGATTAAGCAATACTGTAAAGGTTTCAGTGAAAAGCATCGCAAAAACCAATATTTTTTGGTAACATCTGTAACATCTTTAGTTTTGCGAATTTCAAAATTCTGAAGACACCGTTGGATTCGTGAAGAAAATCCCTTTCCGTAGAGGTGCCAGATGAAGCAATACTGTAAAGGTTTCAGTGAAAAGCATCGCAAAAACCAATATTTTTTGGGCGTAAAAATTCAAGGTCGTTTTCAAGCTCGAAAACGCTGTAACTCCTTAATTTTTTCGAATTTCGAAAATTTTCTAGCATTCCGCAGTTTGAAATTCGAAGACAATTCGAACAATAAACAGATTTACTTGAAATTCAACATTTTATTTTTTTTGCATTTTTTTAGCAAAGGCTAACCCCTTATGAAAATTTTCAATTTTTGATGCGAAAAAAAATTTCGAGTTGAGTATACAGTATTGAAGATTACGGCAAAAAATTCGGTTTAATGCAACTCCCATGTTTTTCCTTCAAAAAACAAGCTCAAAATCGCATAGTTAATATCCGAAAAATGGTTAAAAAAATTAAGGTGAGTTTGAAATTGCTGTAACATCTTTAGTTTTGCGAATTTCAAAATTCTGAAGACACCGTTGGATTGAAATTGCTGTAACTTACTTAGTTTTGCGAACTTCAAAATTTTTTTAAACACCATTGGATTTGTGTTGAAAATCTCTTTCTGTAATGGTGCTGGACGAAGCAATACTCTTTTGTATTTCTTTGAAACGTTTAGGGAATTACTTCAAAATCGCATTATTGATATCAAAAAAAAAATCAAAAACGCCAACGTGAGTTTGCACCGTTCAGACACCGTTGGATTTGTGTGGAAAATTTCTTTCCGTAGTGGTGCTGGATTAACCAATACTAATAAGTTTGCTATAAAAAACATCGCAAAAACAAATTCTTTTTGGAGTAAAAATTCAAAGTCGTTTTTTTTTTTTTTTTTTTTTTTTTTATTTATTTGTCTATAGATATTATAATCCTTACAGACTAGACTATATACAATATATACAAAATAAGCTTAATAACTACGAATTCAGCAAAATAATAATCTTTTTCTTTAAAGAATATTTGTTTTCGCACAGATCTATATTATTGTAAAATTTATTAAATTTAACACATAAACGCCTAAATGGGTCATTGTTCGCAAAATTCGTACGATAGTATTCAACATGAAGAAGATTAAAATTTCGTGAAGGTCTCAGCGGCACGTTCAAGTAGATGTGTTCCAACAGAAACTCCGACTTCAAGTTTCCGTTAAGTATATTTAACATGAAATTCAGATTCAGCATTGTACGCCGACTTTCCAACGAAGGCAATTTGATCAAATTTAATCTTTCTTTATAAGATGGTAAAGTATTAAATGTCCAGTTACGTCTACGTAAGCAGAATAACACGAACTGTTTTTGCACAGACTCAATTGAATTCCAGTGGATTTTATAATTTGGGCACCATATTATAGAACCATACTCCAGTATCGGTCGAACAAGGGATGTGTATAGACTTTTTGTGACGATTGGATCAACAAACTCTTTGCTCCAACGCTTAACAAATCCTAAAGAACCATAGGCTTTATTGATCGTCATAGATATATGTGATCTATAGTTTAACCATTGATTTAACAAGAAGCCAAGATCCATGATTGATTCCACAGTTTCTAGGGGCGAACCGTTTATAGAGTAAATTGTTGTTAGATGATTTAATCTGTAAAACGATATATGTTTAAATTTTTTTATGTTCAATTCCATTAGATTCAGTTGACACCAATCGTATAATCGGTCAAGGTCGGATTGTTGTTTCAGTTGATCTCTGTCATTTTGAATGGTTTTGAAAAGTTTAACATCGTCTGCATACATAAGTACTCGAGAGAAAGTGGCAGTGGATGGTAGATCATTAATAAATAATGAAAACAAAATAGGCCCAAGGTGACTACCCTGTGGGACTCCAGATTAAACATCAATAGTTTTAGAAACAGAATCATTAAATTTTACAGTTTGAGTGCGATTAGACAGGTAATTTGATATCCATGCTAGCAACGAGTCTGAAAACCCCAGGAGGTCTAGCTTGTGTAATAGAAGACTATGATTTACCTTATCAAAAGCCTTGCTAAAATCAGTACATATATAGTCAGTTTGCAAACGATTTCTAAATCCTTCGTTTACAATTGTAATTAATTCCAAAACATTTGTTGCAGTTGAGTACGATTTACGAAATCCATGCTGACATCGTGATAACAGTGAAGAAACTTGATGAGACAGTGAGTCAGTGATGATTTTTTCAAGAAGTTTCGGAATAGCGCTAAGCTTTGCGATTCCTCTGTAGTTGGTGACTTCAGATTTACATCCACTTTTAAACAGGGGTATAATGAAAGAATTTTTCCATAATGGAGGGAAATATTGTTTCCGTAAAGATTCATTAAACAATATTGAGAGAACACCGGACAGGGAATTTGCGCAGTGCTTAAGAATATTGCTAGGGATACCATCTGAACCTGTATTGTAGGAACATTTCATATTCCTCAAATAATGCTGTACAGTATCAGATGTTGTTAGTGGAACAGATATCGTGCTATTTCCGTAGAAGCTTTGGGAGGGCTCATTAGTTTTATTATATGTTTTCCGGGAATAAGTAGGCCAAAAACGCTGTAACTCCTTCAATTTTTAGAAGTTCGAAAATTTTCCAGCATTCCGTAATTTGAAATTCGAAGAAGATTCGTACAATAAACAGAATTACATAAAATTTCACATTTTATTTTTTGGCATTTTTTTAGCAAAGGCTAACCCCTTATGAAAATTTCAAAATTTTGATGGGAAAAAAAATTTCGAGTTGAGTATACAGTATTGAAGATTATGGCAAAAAGATTCGTATTGGTGCAACTCCTATGTTTCTTCGTTAAAAAACAAGCTCAAAATTGGATAATAAGTCTCCGAAAAATGCTAAAAAAAATCAAAGTGAGTTTGAAGTTGCTGTTACATCTTTGGTTTTGTAAATTTTGAAATTCCGAGGACACCGTTAGATTCGTGAGGAAAATCTCTTTCCATAATGGTGCTGGATTAAGCAATAATCGTTTCTATTTCCTTGAAAACGTTAGAAAATTGCTTAAAAATCGCACAATCCAAAAAATTAAAAAAATCAACTGGAGTTTGCAATTGCTGTAACTTCTATAGTTTTGCGAACTTCAAAAATTTTCAGACACCGTTGGACTTGTGGAAAATCTCTTTCTGCAGTGGTGCTGGATAAAGCAATACTAACAAGTTTTCTATGAAAAACATCGCAAATACAAAATTTTTTTTGGAGTAAAAATTCCAAGTCGCTTTCCTGGCAAAAAACGCTATAACTCCTTCATTTTTTCAAATTTCGAAAATTTTCCAGCATTCCGCAATTTGAAATTCGAAGAAGATTCGTACAATAAACAGAATTATTTAAAATTTAACATTTTATATTTTTCGCATTTTTTTAGCAAAGGCTAACCCCTTGTGAAAATTTGCAATTTTTGAAGCGAAAAAATTTTTCGAGTTGAGTATACAGTATTGAAGATTATGGCAAAAGATTCGTATTATTGCAACTCCCATGTTTTTCCTTCAAAAAACAAGCTCAAAATCGCATAATTAATATCCGAAAAATTGTTAAAAAAATTAAGGTGAGTTTGAAATTGCTGTAACATCTTTAGTTTTGCGAATTTCAAAATTCTGGATTCGTGAAGAAAATCTCTTTCCGTAATGGTGCTGGACGAGGCAATACTCTTTCCTATTTCCTTGAAAACTTTAGAGTATTGCTTCATAATTGCATAATTCACATCCAAAAAATGCAAAAAACCAATGTGAGTTTGCAATAGCTGTAACTTCCTTAGTTTTGCTAAGAAGATTCGTGTTCTGTTCTCTAATACCTTTCATTTAATACCATTATTGTGCCCATCGGATCACTTTCGGATATGGATGGCGTTTTTGGGGTAAAGGGGAAGATACCCCTTCCCCCCGATATCTAAAAATTATATTGCCTATGTTTCCTTCCAGACAAACGTATACAATCTAGGAAAATTATAAAAAAATCGGTTCAGCCAAGTATCGTATAGTTGTATTGGGTCTAATAGCGTTTTTGGATGGTGCCATGACCCCCTAAACTTCGATTTGATTTTTTATGCCATATTCCAATTCTACTCTCGAATACTTTTCATTTGAGCCCCATATTGAAATGAACGTCCAATATGTCTGTTTGGGGCAGTTTTGGGGTTGGGTACTTATGGGTACTCAATGGGTACTTAGACTCAATTTTTAATACCATATTCGTATCCTACTCTCCAATACCTTTCATTTGATACCTATATTGTCCCGATCGGTCCACTTTGTATTTGGGGTTAAGTTTATGGCATAAGGGGGAGGGTCCGTCTCCCTTCCGATACCGAAAAATTAATAGGCTATGTTTCCTTCTAGACCAACCTACACAATATGCGAAAATTTCAAGAAAATCGGTTCTGCCGTTTTTCATTCTATACGGAACATACAAACCGAGTCCCTTATATAAGTGATTGGGCGTTTTTGTGGGCTTGGGGGGACCCCCCTATACTTCAACATGAATTTTTATGCCAGATTCGTTATCTACTCATGCACACTTTTCATTTGATACCCATATTGTCCTTATCGGTCCACTTTTGATTTTGGTTGGTGTTTTTGGGGTAACGGTGAAGGGTCTGCCCCCTTCCGTTATCAATAAATTATAAAGCCTATTCCTACTTCCTGACCATATTCGTTATCTACTCCCGAATACCTTTCATTTGAGTCCCATATTGTCATGATCGTCTAATAAATCTATTTTAAGGGGCTTTGGCGCTGGTGTGACCCCCCAAGTACTTGGGCCCACCTTTTATTATGAAATTCGTTCTCTACCTTACAAGCCGCAATTTTTGTCTGATTTGGCTGAAATTTTGCATGTAGTGTTATGTTACGACTTTCACCAACTATGTCAAGTACGGTCCAAATCGGTCTATAACCTGATATAGCTCTCATATAAACCGAAACGATTTAGCTATGTCCGTCTGTCTGCCCGTCCGTTTACCTGTGGGTCTGCCTCTCCCTCTGTCCATGTTAATTTGTGTACAAAGTACAGATAGCAGTTTTCATCCTATCGTCTTAAAATTTGGCACCAGCATGTTTTTCGGCCTAGAGACAAAACCTATTGAAATTGGAAAAAATCAGTTCAGATTTGGATATAGCTCCCATATATATATATATCACCCGATTTTCACTCCTAGAGCCACAGCAAGCGCATTTATTGACCAATCTTTCTAAAACTTCGTACAACGCATTCCTTGGCGACTTCCACAATGTCTATAAAGTTTGCTCGAAATCGGTTCAGATTTAGATATATCTCCCATATATATGTTCCTCCGATTTGCAATAATATTGCAATAAAATGCTCATTTTTTTACCAACTCTCTCGAAATTTGGCAGGAAGGATTTCCTTATGACTCTCGACATTACTGGTGAATTTCATGGAAATCGGTTCAGATTTAGATATAGCTCTCATATACATATATCGCCCCATTTTAACTTCTAGAGTCACAGAAAGCGCACTTTGCCATAATTTTGCAAAACAATTTTCTCGACGAATCGGCTCAGATTTAGGTATAGGTCCCATATATATGTTCGTCTAATTTTAAGAAATATTGCAATAAAGTGCTCATTTTTTAACCGATTCTCTCGAAATTTTTCAAGAAGGATTTTCTTATGACTCTCGACTGGTGAATTTCATATAAATCGGCCCAGATTCATATATGTATATCGTCCGATTTTCACTCAATGAGCCACTGCAAGCGCATTGTTTGATCAATTTTGCCAAAATTTTGCACAACGCGTTCCTCGACGACCAACACATTATCTCAGAAGTTTGCTCGCAGAGCTCCCATATATATGTTGGTCAGATTTTGGGTAATTTGTAATAATGTTGTCATTTTTCAACCGTAGTTATTACAGTTTGAAGATATATGCTCAAAATTTGATACAGATTGTTTAATAACCCATCGAAAAACATATGCCGAAGTCCATCAAAATTGGTTCAGAATTGGATATGGCTCCCACATTGTGTTTATAGGGAAGGTGTAGGGTATTATACAGTCTGCACAGCCCGACTTTTTCCCCTCCTTACTGGTTAGGGTCTGAAATAGATATTTCGGTGTGTTACAAATGGCATGACTAAATGAATATACCCCCCTATCCTATGGTGGTGGGTATAATAACACCTTTTGTGGGAAAACTCTTCATGTTACAGTTCACTACAACTGAGTTTTTCCGTCCCTTGCTTGCAAAATTTTTCTTAACTTTGAAGTGTAATTCTCCAATGTGCACCGCACCTCAACCATATTTCGCCACATAGCAGCTGCAATACAGTGGAAAATTTTGGTTACCATAGCCCGGCAAACATGTCTAGCAACTAAGCAGCTTAAGCTGTCTGATCTGAATTTTTCAACTTATTATAATAAATAAAAGTGCTGCGAATGCAGCTTGAGCGAGCTCCAAACACAACTATGGCTGCAAATGGCAAGTATGCCCATGGTTTGGGGGCACTGACAATAGAACTGTGTACTTGAAAAGCAGGCAGAATACACACATAAAAAATGTGGGGTAGTCAGTCGGTAGGTAAAATAAAATGCACGCTGACCACAAATGCCACAAAATTTTAACACAATTTTAACTAATGACCAAAAATTTGTCAGCAAAATCCAACCGCAATTTATGCTGATATATTTAGAAGCAGAGCGAGTAATGAAGCTTATATAAATTTGAGTGTGTGTGTGTGTGCTTGAATCTTAATGTGTATATTTTTGCATTTTTTAATTGTATGTGTGAGTGTGTGTGTGTGTGTATCAGTAGGAAGGTCTTTTTTAATTCTATATCCGGTTGAACGTTTTGTGGCAGCATTGTGTTGCTAGCGCTATTGCTGAAGCTGCTGGTTGTAATTTGTAGCCTATTGTTGCACATTGCTACTTATTATTGCCCAAAAAGTGTATATACGAAATTTTCAAGCACTTTGTATGGAACTTGTTGTTGGCCATGTTAGCGGCCACATAGCAGTTTTAGGTATTTGCACAAAAACAAGTAAAAAGGCATTAAGTTCGGCCGGGCCGAACTTTGAATACCCACCACCTCGGGTATATATGAAAACCCCCTTTCGGCACAAAATTGGATAATTTATGCACCCAAATTCGACACGGATATTGTGTGGGTTAATAAATACATGTCACTGTTGAATTTTGCATTTCAAATTTCAAAAAAATCGGGTAATAAATAAAGCTTTTATGAACTTCAGGACCTTAATCGGCAGATCGGTCTTTATTACAGCTATATCTAAATATAGTCCGATTTGAAACATATTTGGGTCGGATGGCGGGTGGCCTCAAGCTATTGTTTCAAATTTCAGCGAAATCGGATAAAAAACAAGTAAAAGCGTGCTAAGTTTGGCCGGGTTGAATCTTATATACCCTCCACCATAGATCGCATTTGTCAAGTTCTATGCGCGGTATCTCTTTTTAGGCAAACAAAGAATAATGAAAAAGAATTGTTATGCTATTGGAGCAATATCAAGTTATAGTCCGATTCACACCATAAATGAATGCTGAACATTGGAGAAGTCATTGTTAGTTCATTCGGATCAGAATTGCGCCTAATAGGGGCTCAAGAAGCAAAATCGGGAGATAGGTTTATATGGGAGCTGTATCAAGCTACTGATCGATTCAGACCATATTACACACGTATGTTGAAGGTCATGAGAGAAGCCGTTGTAAAAAATTTCTCCCAAATCGGATGATAATTGCGCCCTTTAAAGGCTCAAGAAGTCAAGATCCCAGATCGGTTTATATGGCAGCTATATCAGGTTATGTACCGATTTGCCTCATACTTAGCACAGTTCTTGGAAGTCATAACAAAACACCTCATGCGAAATTTCAACCAAATCGGACGAGAATTGTGCCCTCTAGAGTCTCAAGAAGTCAAGACCCAAGATCGGTTTATATGGCAGCTATATCAAAACATGGACCGATTTGAGCCATACTTAGCGCAGTTTTTGGAAATGATACCAAAATACTACGGGCAAAATTTCAGTCAATTCGGACAAGATTTCTGCCCTCTAGAGGTTCAAGGAGCCCAGACCCAAGATCGGTTTATATGGCGGCTATATCAAAACATAGACCGATTTGGCCTATTTACAATCCCAACTGACCTACACTAATAAGAAGTATTCTTGCAAAATTTCAAGCGACTAGCTTTAGTCGTTCAAAAGTTAGTGTGCTTTCGACAGACAGACGGACGGACAAACGGACGGACGGACCGATGGACAGACGGACGGACGGGCATGGCTAGATCAACTTAAAATGACATGCCGATCAAGAATATATATACTTTATGGGGTTTCAGAGGGATATTTCGAGGTGTTACAAACAGAATGACGAAATTAATATACCCTCATCCTATGGTGGAGGTTGTTATAAAGCTGTTATTCGCTTCAGACCCTTTATCGGGCTATCGATCTGTATGGCAGCTATATCTAAATATAGTCCGATCCGAATCATTCATATTTGGGGCGGATGTAGAGAAAACTAAGACTACCCACTGTTTCAACATTCAGCTAAATCGGTTAAAAAATACAACTTTTATGGGCTTCAGACCCCTAATCGGCAGATAAGTATATATGGTAGCTATATCTAAATATAACCCGATCTGTACCATATTTGGGTCCTATGTTAAGAGGCGTAAAACTACTTAATGTTTCAAATTTCAGCGAAATCGGCTAAAAAATAAAGCTTTTATGGCCTTCAGACCCCTTATCGGGGGATCGGTCTATATGGCAGCTATATGTAAATGTAGTCCGATCTGGACCATATTTAAGTCGGATGTTGAAAGGCTTAAAACTGCGCACTGTTCCAAATTTCAGCGAAATCGGATAAAAAATAAAGCTTTTATGGCCTTCAGACCCCTTATTGGGGGATCGGTCTATATGGCAGCAATATCTAAATATAATCCGATCTGAACTATATTTGGGTCCTATGTTAAAACGGGAAAAGAAACTCAATGTTTCAAATTTCAGCGAAATCGGTTAAAAAATAAAGCGTTTATGGTCTTTAGAGACTTTATCTGGAGATCGGTATATATGGCAGCTATATCTAAATATAGTCCGATCTGAAGAATATTTGGGTCCTATGTTAGGAGGCGTAAAGCTACTTAATGTTTCAAATTTCATCTAAATCGGTTAAAAAATAAAGCTTTTATGGGCTTTAGACCCTTTATCTGGAGATCGGTCTATATGGCAGCTATACCTCAATATATTCCGATTTGATCCATATTTAAGTCAGATAGCAGGAGGCCTAAGGTAACCCTCTGTGTGAAATTTCAGCGAAATCGGGTAATAAATAAACCTTTTATTGGCTTCAGACCCTTTATCGGGAGATCAGTCTATATGGCAGCTATATCTAATTATAGTCCGATATGGACCCTATTTGGGTCAGTTGTCGGTAGGCCTAATAATATTCATTGTTTCAAAATTTCGGCGAAATCGAAAAAAAATAAAGCATTTATGGGCAAAAGACCTTTTATCGGAAAATCGGTCTATATAGCAGCTATATCCAAATAGGGTCCGATTTGACCAGTTCAAAAACTTAACCAGCGTGCATCTAAAAGACGTATCTATGCCAAATTTCAGCTCAATATCTCAATTTTTGAAGGCTGTAGAGTGATTACAACAGACAGACGGACAGACAGAAGGACAGACACACGGATATCGCTAAATCGTCTTAGAATTTTACGACGATCCGAAATATATTTGCACTTTTTAGGGTCGGAAATTTATCTTTCGATGTGTTGCCAACGGAATGACTAAATGAATATACCCCCTATCCTACGGTGGTGGGTGTCGAATTAGCGTTTAATTTAGCAGCACAACGAATTAGACTTCATACGACCAACTTTATTTTTCTTCAGAAATTCGTCGTACAGTGCGCTATTTCCACCTGCCGAAAAGCTAAGAAGGCATTTCAACCACTACGAGTCATTTTGAAAAGTTCTGCTTCGCCGAATTTACCTCTTAGAAAATAGATGCCATAGATTATTCAGTATTTCACAGAACAATCGAATGATTTTCCTTTCTTCTTGAAATAAATCAGTTGCTCTAAATTCTGCGAAATTCCCAACAAGTGCCCCAAATCCGACATAAAAATATATTACGTAAGAGATTTTCCCTTGAATTTGTTTTCGCAAAAGTTTATCACGTGGTAGTGCCTAATTAGAATTCGGCCCGGTCATCAGAACTACCGGTCTTATCATTTCCTCCTACTTTACATACTTGCCATGATCTGTACAAAACACCAAGAGCCAAAGGCAGTTTGGTGATATATGTAAGTGAAAGTTATAGGGAACACCCACAAATGCTTGTTCTCCTTAGGCTTCCGTGTTGACTTTGCCACTTCAAAGGAGCGAATACAAAGACAAAAGAAACATTAATCACCAAATAAGTGACAAACTGAATTGCAAAAGAAAGGAAATCTGATAAAATATTTATTTTCAGACAACATAGCTCTAGCATGCTGCAAAAAGCATTCAAAACTCAACTCAGTGGCACTAAACAGAGAAATTGCTTTCATTGTGTCGGGAGAAATCTACGCAAAAAACATCTCACTTTCAGCAAATATTGCATGTGCGATGTCCTAGCAAGGGAGATGGCCTGGTTTTTTTGCTTTCGCATGGACACTAAACAGGATAACAAATGGGCTCTGTGTGTGCTTCAGTGTGTCTTTTGTCAGAAAGGTGACAGTGTACAGTAAGTCAAGGTTTTGCAATCTTTTGAAAGGCACCAGCAACGTGGCTTGCATGAAGCACACATTAATATTCAAATTTGGACAAAAATGCTTAAAGAGATGCAGGTACAAAGATAATTTCATTTGGAGTTTTTTTGGAAACCTAGCTACCCTACCGTGAGTTATGTAGTAAAAAGTTACGTAGTAAAAAGCTAAATCTAGCAAAAGGCCGCATAGAAAAATTGATTATAGCACAAGATATAGGTAAATGACACACCAGAATGAATGTTTATTTCACAGTCGTATCTCGAAAAGTACATGAGTGATGCCAAAAATAAATTTTTCTTAATTTTCTCCACATAACTTAGATGAAAGACCAGCAACAGGTGAAGGAGAATGCCTTCTAGTTCAAAAAACTAAATAACTTCCCGATGGTCATATCAGCCAATTCAAACCAGTCCCCTAGGAAAATGAGAAACTGGTATGTAACATCTTCACAGCTGATGTTCTATAGTTTTATTTCTCGACGCTTCGCCAGAAATCGATATTTGTGACATTTTTTATACCCACCAACATAGAATGGGGGTATACTAATCTAGTCATTCCGTTTGTAACACCCCGGAATATAGGACCCCATAAAGTATATATATTCTTGATCGTCTCGAAATTCTGATTCGAGCTAGCCATGTCCGTCCGTCCGTACGTCTGTCGAAATCACGACAGCGTTCGAACGCGTAAAAGTAGTCGCTTGAAAATTTGCACAGATCCTTAATATTGATGTAGGTCATCGGGGAATGGGCCCTGCCGGTTCAGATTTGGATATAGTCATAGAGGGTATACTAATCTAGACATTCCGTATGTAACACCCCGTAATATTGATCCATAAAGTATGTACGTTCTTGATCGTCTCGAAATTCTGATTCGAGCTAACCATGTCCGTCCGTCCGCCCGTCCGTACATCTGTCGAAATCACGATAGCATTCGAACGCGTAATGGTAGTCGCTTGAAAATTTGCACAGATACTTAATATTGATGTAGGTCATCGGGGATGGCAAATGGGCCCTACCTACCGGTTCAGATTTGGATATAGCTTCCATATAAACCGATCTTTCGATTTGACTTGTTGACCCCTTACAAGCCTCAATGTTTATCCGATTTGGAATTTTGCATGTAGTGTTTTGTTATGACTTCCAATAACTGTGCCAAGTAGAGTCCAAATCGGTCAAGAACCTGATGTAGCTCTCAAATAAACCGATCTCCCGATTTGACTTCTTGAGCCCTTACAAGCTGTAATTATTCGTCCCATTTGGCTGAAATTTTGCATGTGGTGTTCTTTTTTGACTTCCAACAACTGTGCCTTGCACGGTTTAAATCGGTCTATAACCAGATATAGCTCCCATACAAAAAGGTCTCTCGATTATCCCTGTAGGGTTCCAAGAAGTTTTAATATTTGCTGGTTTGACGGAAGTTTGTTATGTAGAATAATATTATGCCCTTCAACTAAATTTAATTTGAGTAAATTTTTAGCAGAATCCATGGTGGTGGGTTTCCAACATTCGGCCTGACCGATCTTACCACGCTTTGACTTGTTAACGTCTAACCTTCCTCACATATCATTAATTGCATTGGCATCACTAACCGTGATGTGGGATTTTTTTCCCAGCAGAGGCGACAGCAACCATCTACTTTAGGTTTGGAGACAGCACTTTCAAATCGTGTGGCATATAAAGGGAAGACAGCCAGTGCACCATGCGCCCTCTTACGACAGAGTCACCAGGAAGCACATCTCAGCAAGGTAACTTTTAGTATTTAAAGCGCACAACAAATCGATGAATAATTAAGATGTACGTCCAAAACGGCATGGTACGGATTAATATCCCCACTACTTGTTTATACCCACCACCGAAGGGTGGGGTATTATCATTTCGCCATTCCGTTTACAACACATCAAATCAAAGTATCCATTTCCGACCCTATAAAGCAAATATATTCTGCTAGATCGTCGTATAAACCTAAGACGATCTAGCTTTGTTCGTCCGTCTGTCTGTTGAAATCAAGCTACATTCTTTAAAAATAAAGATATTGAACTGAAACTTTGTACAGATTCTTTTTTTGTTCATAGACAGGTCAAGTTCGAAGATGGGCTATATCGGACAATATCTCAATTAGCCCCCATACAGAACGATCTGGCGATTTAAGCACTAAATCACTTTTAAGTTGTGCTAGGACTCCCGACGTCCTTGTTTCATCTGGCTCAGATCGGTCCAAATTTAGATAAAGCTGTCGATTTAAGGTCTTCGTCCCATAAAAGGGGTATTTAATGTCCGATTTCGCTGAAGTTTAGGACACTGAGTGCCATATAGATCGATCTCCCTATTAAAGGTCTTGGGCCTATTAAAGGCGCATTTGTTGTTCCATTTCACTGAAATTTGGGATAGCGAGTTGTGTTAGGCCCTTTCACATTCCTTAACAATACGGCCCAGATCGGTTCAGATTTGGATATAGCTGCCATATAGACCCATCTCTCGATTTAAGGTCTTGGGCCCATAACAAAAGCATTTATTGTCCGATTTCGCAAAAATTTTGGCATAGCGAGTTGTGTAATGATGATCCCAGATCGATCCAGATTTTGATATAGCTTTTATATAGACTGATCTCCCGATTTAATGTCTTAGGCCCATTAAAGCTAAATTTATTACACGATTTCACTAAAATTTGATGCATTGGTTTGTGCTAGGACTCTCGACGTCCTTGTTTAATATAGCCCAGTTCGGTCCAGATTTAGATACAGGTATCATATATTCAGGTCTCCCAATTTACGTTCTTGGGACCATTAAAGCAAGTTTATTGCCCGTTTCGCTGAAATTTGACACAATTTACAGTGTTAGGCTCTTAGATCGGTCTATATGTGGATATAGTTGCGATAAAGGGCAATCTCCAGATTTTAGATCTTAGATCCGACGAATTTGGTATAAATAGTTGTATAAGACTCCTACATAGTCTCTCTGAATATGGTAGATATCGGACTACAGTTAGGTATTGCTGCTGTGGGTTCATAGATGATGCATTTTTCACCGTACTATGACGGTGAAAAATGCATCCAAAGTTCTGCCCGGCCTAAAATGGCATATGAGATGAAAGATACATCTGTATCGATTTTTATGCATTTTTTATGCACAGACATTGAGACGCCAAATAAAACGTACCATGTTTACTAAACTTCCAAACTACTGAGGCGTAAGTAAATATTGGTCTAATCACACTCCTGTGGAGCCAGTAGACTATTTTCGGATTCAGGCCCCATTTTGAGCCTACCCGCATACATAGTGCCCAACATCTTTGAGCCTTCACAGTACGCTCTTGAATGTGACACCTCCAATTCAGATTCCTTTCCAAGATCACTCCTTGGTATTTGACCTTGTCAGATATCGAAATCGTTCTGTTGGGCAAACGTGGTGCGTCAAATTGGCCCTCCTTCGCCCAGTGCGAGAAAATCGAAAATGACTGGTAAAAAATATGCCGTGTGACAAACGGTAGAGATATCTCAATGACAATTTAAACGGTTAGAGCTGAAGTGTTAACGAGATTGTATGCAAAATTTCAAGTCCCTGGGGCGCCCCGGTAGCAGATGTTGGTAGCGTGCTTGGATTACAAGTGCAGGTGTCATGGGTTCGATTCCCGCCAGAAGCCTTGGCCCGTCGCTACTGTGAGTCTGTGAGTCTGTAAAGGACTGCCACCCCTACCTAACCTAACCTTCAAGGTACTGGGTTTTCTGGGCGCCTTTTCTTAGGCCCCTTAATTTAGTCTCCGCGGTAGTTCGAATATTTGTTGGGGCTGCCAAATCATCATTACTACATTTCCTATTAACATTCCATTAAGATACTGGGGATACATCTGTCATATCAATGTGTGCAGTCGGATTAAAGCTTTTTGTTGAGTTCGAACGGCGTGACCCATAGCTACACCACTTGAGGAGTAGAGGAGTTTTAACATCCCAGCATACCTCACAAATCTAGCCAGCATTAGTTAAGGTATAACCAAATCTGAAATTTTTATGATGTTCATGCCAGGATTTGAACTCAGGCGTTCACCGTCGGACATGTTAACCTCTGCATCATGGTGGCCTCCCTGGTCACTGGAATATCTCCTATCAAATCCTATTTTAAAAAAATCAATGCTGTTGATGTTTTTTTTCCTTTTGGAAAAAAAATTTTTAAATTGGATTTCTCTTTATCACATCACATATCCGTTAAGTCCTCTATGGAGGACAGTGACATAATAATGGCATTTTAAAACATGTTTCCCCAAATTCAATTGAATTTGCTAGACTTGTAGGTTTTGTTGGCCATTTCATTGGCATGTGCACAACTTTTGCCCACACATTCATTCTATGCCACAACAATACTGGGCTTATAGCAAAAGTGTTGACTAAAATTTGCAATGCAAAAAAAGATAAAACTCATCAAGGATAACTATATTACCATACGTATACGTATGCCTGTTCGGTGTGGCAGGCGTTGGTGCATGGCCACCACAAAAATAGTTGAGACATGAATGTTGACTATTTGATAACGCTAAACACGCAATATTTCGGTTAATGTTCTCTGTGTATCACATGAGGACGTGCATATGTAGGGTCTGCCCACACACACATGTGTGTGTGTGTGTGGTGATGGGAGGTTTCCCTGAACCTAGCGGACACTCGCCCTTACTCATAGCACCACTAATAAGAGTAGCAACAACATAATCCCTGGCCCTGGCTGCTGGCACTGACAAACATCGATGTGTGAGTCTCACGTCTGCCTATAATAGTTTGGCATTACGTTTAACCAGTTTCATTTCGCCAGACTCTGAAGAGATTTTATGAATTAATGTGATTACATTGTCACGCATACGTACTCGTACATATATAAGTAACGCAACACACATCTGTGCGAGAAGAATCTCTGTGTTTGAGTGCGTCTACTTTCCATAATGTATGAGTAGTAAGTGAATGAAGGAATACGCACTGCTACAAGCGTGGGTGGGTGTGTGTGTGTGTGTGCCAGTGCTTTTTGGCAAGTAGCGATGTGTAGAATATGCCGAATAGGACAAAAATTAATGCAAAGCACAACACACCAATACATACACACACACACACACACAGCATTAACGATCATAGAGGGTGACATTAATACGTGCCTGATAAACATATCTCATTCACGGCATAAGACTCACGTAGTTTCATGGAAATATTGAAATATAAAATCTGAGAGTAGGGAACAATGAAAGGTGCAGACAAGGATGTGACTGTTGTTGTTTACACAAAATGTGTGGCGTATTAAGCATGCAAAGTATGGAATATCGAATGTACGCACTGGTGGCAAGACCCCCAGATCTTTTAAAGGCTGCAAATAATTTGAAAAGTTGTGAAAGTCTTCAAATTATATATTTCGCTTTTCTAATGTTTTATTAAAAACTGTGAAATAAAGAATTAGTATGTGGAACTCATTAAAATAAAGTAAAGGCGAAACAGTTTACAAAGCGAATAAATATTAATGTAAAATTTCCCATGAACATTTTATTAAGAAACAGGGGATATTTCTGCCATATCAATGAGTACAGTCCGATTAAGCTCAACGAAAACGGTCCCCCTTTATAACGCCAAGTCCGAACGGCGTACCGCATAGCTACACCACTTGGTACAGCCGTTTTAACAGGGCAGGATACCGCACCAATGCCGCCAACCTTAGTAAGGGGTGAACACCGCAAAATGGTTTTTTTATACCCTCCACCATAGGATGGGGGTATACTATTTTCGTCATTCTGTTTGTAACTACTCGAAATATTCGTCTGAGACCCCACAAAGCATATATTGGGTTGCCCAAAAAGTAATTGCGGATTTTTTAAAAGAAAGTAAATGCATTTTTAATAAAACTTAGAATGAACTTTAATCAAATATACTTTTTTACACTTTTTTTCTAAAGCAAGCTAAGAGTAACAGCTGATAACTGACAGAAGAAAGAATGCAATTACAGAGTCACAAGCTGTGAAAAAATTTGTCAACGCCGACTATATGAAAAATCTGCAATTACTTTTTGGGCAACCAATATATTCTTGATCGTCGCGACATTTTATGTCGTTCTAGCCATGTCCGTCCGTCTGTCGAAAGCACGCTAACTTTCGAAGGAGTAAAGCTAGCCGTTTGAAATATTGCACAAATACTTCTTATTAGTGTAGGTCGGTTGGTATTGTAAATGGCCCATATCGGTCCATGTTTTGATATAGCTGCCATATAAACCGATCTTGGGTCTTGACTTCTTGAGCCACTAGAGGACGCAATTCTTACCCGATTTGAATGAAATTTTGCACAACGTGTTTTGTTATGATATCCAACAACTTTGTACCAAGTATGGTTTAAATCGGTTCATAACCTGATATAGCTGCCATATAAACCGATCTTGGGTATTGACTTCTTGAGCCTCCAGAATGCGCAATTCTTATCCGATTGGAATGGAATTTTGCACGACATGTTTTGTTATGATATCCAACAACTGTGCCAAGTATGGTTTAAATCGGTTAATAACCTGATATAGCTGTCATATCAACAGATCTGGGGACTTGACTTCTTGAGCTTCTAGAGGGCGCAATTTCTATCTGATTTGGCTGAAATTTTGCATGACGTATTTTATTCTTACTTCCAACAACTGTGTCAAATAAGGTTCAAATCGGTTCATAACCTGATTATGCTGCCATATAAACCGATCTGGGATTTTGACTTCTTGAGCCTCTAGAGGTCGCAATTATTATCCGATTTGCCTGAAATTTTGTACGACGGATTCTCTCATGACCATCAACATACGTGTTTATTATGGTCTGAATCGGTCTATAGCCCGATACAGCCCCCATATAAATCGATCTTACTATTGGTTGCCCAAAAAGTAATTGCGGATTTTTTAGAAGAAAGTAAATGCATTTTTAATAAAACTTAGAATGAACTTTAATCAAATATACTTTTTTTACACTTTTTTTCTAAAGCAAGCTAAAAGTAACAGCTGATAACTGACAGAAGAAAGAATGCAATTACAGAATCACAAGCTGTGAAAAAATTTGTCAACGCCGACTATATGAAAAATCTGCAATTACTTTTTGGGCAACCCAATATTTTACTTCTTGAGCCCCCAAGGGGCGCAATTCTTATTCGAATTGGCTAACATTTTGCACAGGTCTCCAACATATAACTTAATTGTGGTCCAAACCGAACCACATCTTGATATCGCTCTAATAGCAGAGCAATTCTTTTCTTATATCCTTTTTTGCATAAGAAGAAGAGATGCCGGGAAAAGAACTCGACAAATGCGATCCATGGTGGAGGGTATATAAGATTCGGCCCGGCCGAACTTAGCACGCTTTTACTTGTTAATGTTCACGCCGGAGATTGACCTCGGGCATTCGGTGCTATAGGTGGACATTTTGGGCTCTGTGCCATGGTAGCGAATTATTTTGTCTATATTACAATCCTGCAGAGAACACCAACTATTTTTTCTAAAACGGTCCTTATTGAGCTAAAAATATTTCAAATTACAAATTTTGCCCATGAACATTCCACCAAGGAACAGGGGCAAACTTCTCTCATATCAATGAGTGCAGTCCGATTCAAGTTTAAGCTCAATGATAAGGGGCCCTCTTTTTTTTTAGTTGAGTCCGAACGGCTTGCCGCAGTGCGACACCACTTTGGAGAGAAGTTTTAAATGGCATAGTACCTCACAAATTTTTAAGCTCAATGGCATAGTACCTCACAAATTTTTAAGCTCAATGATAAGGGGTCTCCTTTTTTATCCGAGTCTAAACGGCGTGCCGCAGTGCGGCACCTTTTTGGAGAGAAGTTTTATATGACATAGTACCTCACAAATGTTGCCAGCATTATAAGGGGAAAACCACCGCTGAAAATTTTTACTGATGGTCTCGCCAGGATCTGATGGTCTCGCCAGGAACAAAGGATATTACTCATTACATTCTCAATTTCTTTAGGTTAGGTTAGGTTGGAAAGAGGGTGCAGATATTAATCCGCCCCACGCCCCTATGGACATACACCTAAATCAGCAATCGGCTGGTTGGCTTGACCACTTGGTCTTGCATATGGCATATCGGATACTGCGCTGGCCCTGCTATTCTAAACCTAAGGTAGCGATGGTCAGAAAAAGAGTGTTCCATGGAGACCCTCCAATCCTGAATCTCATCGATTAGATTTTCCGAACATATCGTCACATCTAATACCTAATTGATAGTTGATATGGTTCAGTCCAGATACTTTGTTCCGGGTCGTCCATGGCTCCTGAATTAAGGCAATATGAATATTGCCCTTGCTGATTTTCTCCATCAGAGCGTATGTAGCAGTCTCGCTCCGATGGAGGTTTATCTGGATTACCTCAATCATTGGTCCTCCAGTAAATGGGCATCTTGGGAGTAGTTGATGATCTCATCGTCTTCTCCTTGTTCTTTAAACTTCATTGACTTTCCTAGTCTAGTCTTCCGACTCTTTGTAAAGTATTTAAGCTGTTCGTTAAGCTGTATTGGGATTCCATTCTCTGTACTGCCTGATGTTTCAAAACTAGGATCTTTGCCTATCTTGACGATATCCAGTAAATTGGCATCTTAGGAGTAGGTGATGATCTCATCGTCTTCTCCTAGTTCTGTAGACTGCATTGACTTTCCTGTCACTGCACTGCCTGATGTCATCGTTTTTGGTTCTTTGCCTAGTCTAGTCCTCCGATTCTTTGTAAAGTTGTTAAGCTGTTCTTTAACCTGTATTGGGATTCTATTCCCTGTACTGCCTGATGTTTCAATACTAGGATCTTTGCCTATCTTGACGATATCCAGTAAATGGGCATCTTGGGAGTAGGTGATGATGTCATCGTCATCTCCCTGTTCTTTAGACTGCATTGACTTTCCTGTCACTGCACTGTCTGATGTCATCGTTTTAGGTTCTTTGCCCAGTCCCAGTCCCTTTGTAAAGTCGTTATGCTGTTCGTTAAGTTGTATTGGGATTCCATTCCCTGTACTGCCTGAAGGTTTAATACTAGGATCTTTGCCTATCTTAGCCTTCCAAATTTTAAGTTAATCTTTTTGGAAGTAGGTGATGGTACCATCATCGGCTTCCTGTTCGTTGGGATGCATTGAGACTCCTGTCGCTGCGCTGCCTTATGTTTCAATATTAGGATCTTTACCTATCCTAGTATTCCGAATCTTTAGGTCGGTGATGGGTTCGTCGCCGGGTTCCTGTTTGTTAGGCTGTGTTGGGACTTTCGCCACTACACTGCCTAATATTTTAGTAAAGGGTGATTTTTTTGAGGTTAGGATTTTCATGCATTAGTATTTGACAGATCACGTGGGATTTCAGACATGGTGTCAAAGAGAAAGATGCTCAGTATGCTTTAACATTTCATCATGAATAGACTTACTAACGAGCAACGCTTGCAAATCATTGAATTTTATTACCAAAATCAGTGTTCGGTTCGAAATGTGTTCATTCACCGTTCAGCGATGAGGCTCATTTCTGGTTGAATGGCTACGTAAATAAGCAAAATTGCCGCATTTGGAGTGAAGAGCAACCAGAAGCCGTTCAAGAACTGCCCATGCATGTGGTTTGTACGCTGGTGGAATCATTGGACCGTATTTTTTCAAAGATGCTGTTGGACGCAACGTTACGGTGAATGAACACATTTCGAACCGAACACTGATTTTGGTAATAAAATTCAATGATTTGCAAGCGTTGCTCGTTAGTAAGTCTATTCATGATGAAATGTCAAAGCATACTGAGCATCTTTCTCTTTGACACCATGTCTGAAATCCCACGTGATCTGTCAAATACTAATGCATGAAAATCCTAACCTCAAAAAAATCACCCTTTATAAGGACCTTTGATTCTCCTTATCTTTTCAATATTGAGAGATGCCGTGATTGTCTCGTTGTCGGCCCCCTTTTTGTTGAGCGGTCTTGAGTCACCTGCCACTGTACGGCCTGATGTCGCAAAATGAAATTTTCTGCCAATCCTAGTCTTCCGAATCTGGAAAAAGACAGCTTTGCTTCCGTAATGCGCCATGCCTTTAGTCTGAGACTTGATCAATGCCAGCCACAAGGAGAGTTCCTTCCTCCTTCTCCTCCCTAACCAAGGTTAGGGTTTTGCTTGCCCAAAAATACCATCATGCACTCTGTCGCAAATTTAGTGCTCAATGCATTGATGCAAACCTTCGCCTTTGTGAGATGGGTGATTTTCATCTTTCTCACCAGGTCGAGCTTTGCGCCCTCCCAGGGAGCGTGGATACCTCCGATGATCTCTTTGAGGGTATCAATACATTCCGCCGATGCAAAACGCAGCGTAAAGATGTCCCTTCCATACTCGCAGCTCAACATTTGTATGGTTGGACCTTCTACAGAGTTCCACACATGTTCGAAAATACGCTAATCAGATGCTCCATTTGGGACCGATGATACGGATGCACTGACGATATTGATGACTGCATAAGTCAGCTCATCTGTGTTGTGCTTTCTTGCCACTCTGGTGTAAGAGGGCGGCTCCTTATCATTCTCAGCGAGCATCTTGTTCTTCCTTGACGGCTGTGGCCTCTTTTTGGAAGACACAATCCTTCGTGAAGACTCAGGGGTCGTGAGCGCTTCCTTCGTACCTGTTACGGCTTTGTCTACCTCCGCAGGACACTGTCTGTAGTGTCCATTGCGGGATGGCTGGCTTGGTTTTCCCAGAATACTTGACTCAATAAATTGTCTGATATATCCATCATGGATATTGGAAGTCATATCAAGAGTCATGGAGCAAACATTCAGCCAAATCATTTAAAAAGTATGCCCTTTAGGGGCTCAAGAAGTCAAAATGCTAAATCGAGTTACAACATTAGTCGTCGTGCAAAATGTCAAACAAATTGGTTAAGAGGAAGAAAATCGGGAATTTATTTTATATGGAAGTTTATCACGTTACTGACCTATTTGAAATGGATATTGAAATTCGCAATAGGAGCCATGTGCAAAATTTTTATCCAAATCGGACAGCCATTGCGAGTTTTAGGGTCCTAAGATGTTAAATCGATATAGACCGATTAGGCTCCTTTGCAATCCCAATTGACTTACACCAATAAGAAGAATTTGTTAACATTTTCGTGTGGTTGGCTAGACGCACGGACAGACGAAAGACGGCCGGACATCATTAGATCGACTTTATGACTATTCAGAATGTATATATTTTTAAAGGTTTTAGAGCACTATGTCCAGGTTGTACGAACAGAAAAACGAAGTTAGTATACCCCACATCATATTGCGGAAGTTGCTAGAAATAATTCATCTACGGATTTTGTTGCAATTTGGATCAAGGATTGCAATCTTTGCTCAATTTTTCTATAACCATTAATCTCCTACAAGAGTTCCCAGAATCATATTGCGGAAGTTGCTAGAAATAATTCATCTACGGATTTTGTTGCAATTTGGATCGTGGATTGCAATCTTTGCTCAATTTTGATATAACCATTAATCTCCTACAAGAGTTCCCAGAATAATCGTCTTCTGAGAATTCCCAAAAACTTTGAACTCCGTTTTGGATACAAAAAGTTTAACAAATAGTGTTTTTACTTGATCTCGTTTCGTTGATTAGCGACAATTCTAACAATTTCTGCGTATTCATCTTGAGTATGTTTCTTGATAAACATTTTTGTTTGGTTTTTTTTCTCTCAACACCAAACGGACAACTTTGACTGGCTGGGATTTATATGGAAGTTTTAATTACTTTCATTGTTCTCCACGTTTTTAATGCCATAATTCAATTTGTACATTTATGGGAGGGGAAAAAAAACCAAGAACAGCAACAACAACAAACTGACTTCTTTTGATTTCTGACTACTAAGAAAAATACACCTACAGCAGTTAATACAACAGAGAACCCACACACATACATACACATATACAGCATGCAGATTGAGGGAGGTAGGGAAACTTTTCCATTTGCCAGTTGATGTGGCCGTGTGACCCCAATTCATATGCCATTGAGTCCCCGTGCGATAATTTAAAACTTTTGCTTCGACATTGACATGGAACACACGTTTCCAGCTTAAGATGATGAGTACCGAACAAATTCAACAACAACAACAGCAATAGCAATGGCAACAACCATACCGCCATACAGCAACAAAAACACTTACACAACAAAATTTTCTCTTGATTTTTTTCTGCAACTACTTTTCTCCTTCTTTCGTCCTTTGGCTGCTGCAACTTTTTCTCTCTGCCCTCTTTGGTGTTCCAAAGCATCGGCAAATGAAAGGCTATGCTTTTGATTGGGGCTGCTGGAATATATCGTCTGTTTGGGTTTGGGGCTATATGAATGACATGGTGTTAGCGTGTGCGTATGCGTGTGAGTGTATGCTCTTTGGCAGATTACGCTTTAGTATATGAAAACAAAGTTTTGTTTTCTTATTTTTTATTGTCCTTGTTTGCTGTTACTGCAACATTGTTCGTAATGTTAAAAGTTGATGATCCTGCTTACCATTGACTTTGTCGTAGTTGTTGTTTCAATTTCTTCTCTCCCTCACTCAATCTCCCAAATACCTATCGTAATACTTGATTTCATCGTCATTGTTGCCGGCGTCTCCGTTATTTTCCAAAGTTTTGCAGTATATTTTCGGGGTTTATGTACCTTTGCGATGGTTTTGCTGTTGTTGTTGCGGTATGAGAATGTCGTCGGTTTTGTTATTTTTTTTTTTTTCTTTTTTTGTTGTATTTCCAAAACAGGGTCCCTAGTAATCCATATGAATTTTATTACCTTCAGTTCTCTTACTTTTCTCATTCATCTGTTCATTTAGGGAACCTAAGAATGTTGCAAATGTCACAGCAGTATACGCTGTCCAGGTATGCTTGTGCTCTATAATATTTCGCAGAGGGATATGTTGGTGATCCTACAGTGGTGCATGGTGATGAAAATTTTGATTTTGAAAACTTGAAATGGAATGATTAACCAGTAAAAGCGTGTTAAGTTTGGCTGGGCCGAACCCAACACCATGGATTCTGCTAAAAATTTACACGAAGTAAATCCAGTTGAAAGGCATACTTTTATTCAACATGCCAAACTTCAGTCAAACCAGCAAAAATTAAAGTTTCTAGGAACCAAACAAGGATGATCAAGAGATCGGTCTACACGGGAGCAATATCAGCTTATAGACTGATTTTGACCGTACTTGGCACAGTTGTTGGAAGTCATAACAGAACACCGCATGCAAAATTTCAGCCCAATCGGACAAAAAATGCGGCTTGTAAGGGCTCAAAAAGTCAAAACGGGAGATCGGTTGATATGGAAGCTATATTAGGTTATAGGCCGATTTGGACCGTACTCGACCCAAAACCCTACATGCAAAATTTCAGCCAAATCGGACAAAAATTGCGGATTGTGAGGATTCAAAAAGTCAAAACGGGAGAGATCGGTTTATATGGGAGCTATATCATGTTGTAGACCGATTCGGACCGTACTTGGCGCAGTTGTTGGAAATCATAGCAAAATACTTCACTCAAAATTTCAGCCAAATCGGACAAAAATTGCGGCTTTCAGGGGCTCAAGAAGTCAAATCGGGAGATCGGTTTATACGGGAGCTATATCAGATTATAGACCGATTTGTACCGTGCTTGGCAGAGTTATTGGAAGTTATAACGGAACACTACATGCAAAATTTCAGCCAAATCGGACAAAAATTGCGGCTTGTAAGAGCTCAAGAAGTCAAATCGGGAGGTCGGTTTCTATGGGAGCTATATCAGGTTATAGACCGATTCGGACCGTACTAAGCGCAGTTGTTGGAAGTCATATCAGAACACTTCACGAAAAATTTCAGCCAAATCGGACGAAAGCTGCTGCTTCTAGAGGCTAAAGAAGTCAAATCAGGAGATCCGTTTATATGGGAGCTATATCAGGTTATAGACCGATTTGGATCGTACTTGGCTAAGTTGTTGGAAATCATATTTATATGGAGCTATATCAGGTTACATACCAATTGGAACCGTACTAAGCACAGACAAAAATTGCGGCTCGAAAGGGCTCAAGAAGTCAAATCGGAAGGTCGGTTATATATATGAGCTATATCTAAATCTGAACCGATATGGCCCATTTGCAATCCCCCACGACCTACATCGATATTAAGTATCTGTGCTAAATTTCAATCGGCTAGCTTTACGCGTTTGATCGCTATTGTGATTTCTGCAGACGGACGGACGGGCATCGCTAGATCGACTCTGATCGTCGTGACGATCAAGGATATATACACTTTATGGCGTATTAGAAAAATATTTCGAGGTGTTACAAACCGAATGATAAGATTAGTATATCCCCATCCTATGGTGGTGGATATAAAAATTGCATATGAAACGCATTTACATTACGGTGCAATAAGCCAAACTGATTTTCTTTATAGAGACTAAACAATGATGAAAAAAATGCCAAAAATTGATTTCTTTCACATGTTTTGATTTGTAATTCGCATAACTTATGACCGAAGGATCGGACCTAAGCATATAGCAGTATAAAAATATTGCTAATTTTATCAACTTTTCAAATCAGTCAAAAAATTTAGAAATGATTGGGACCATAAGGGACAAGACTCTGCAGAACTAAAAACAAAAAATTTTGTCCAATTTTTTGGACACTGCAAATGATATACTTAACACCAAAGCAAGATTTTGGGCACTTTTCAACAAATAAAAAATTTTGAAAATCGGACTATAAATGCGCTTTTGGCACTCCGAACCAAATGTTGTAGGGCCGAGATGACCAACTTTGAAGGCACACCAATGCGCCCTCGACCATCTAAGGACCTGAAATATTATACATCAACTGGTAAAAACCTAAGTAATAACCATCTATTTCATGATGATATCTTAATATGTTCGAAACATTAAGAGTTGTTGGAAATCATAGGAAAATACTTCACTCAAAATTTCAGCCAAATCGGACAAAAATTGCGGCTTTCAGGGGCTCAAGAAGCCAAATCGGGAGATCGGTTTATACAGGAGCTATATCAGATTATAGACCGATTTGTACCGTGCTTGGCAGAGTTATTGGAAGTTATAACGGAACACTACATGCTAAATTTCAGCCAAATCGGACAAAAATTCCGGCTTGTAAGAGCTCAAGAAGTCAAATCGGGAGGTCGGTTTCTATGGGAGCTATATCAGGTTATAGACGGATTCGGACCGTACTAAGCGCAGTTGTTGGAAGTCATAACAGAACACTACTTGCAAAATTTTAGTCAAATCGGACAAAAATTGCTGCTTCAAGGGGCTCAAGAAGTCAAATCAGGAGATCCGTTTATATGAGAGCTATATCAGCTTATAGACCGATTTAGACTGTACTGGCCTAAGTTGCTGGAAATCGTATTTATAGGGAGCTATATCAGGTTATAGGCCGATTTAACCCATACTAAACACGGACAAAAATTGCGGCTTGTAAGGGCTCAAGAAGTCAACTCGAGAGATGGGTTTATATGTGAGCTTTCTCAGGCTATAGACCGATTCGAACCGTACTTGGCACATTTGTTGGAGGTCATAACAGAATACTACATGCAAACATGGCAAATCTGCGACTTCCAGGGGCTCAATAAGTCAAATCGGGAGATCGGTTTGTATGGGAGCTATATCAAGATCTGAACCGATATGACCCATTTGCACTCCCTGCGACCAACATCAATATTATGTATCTGAGCAAAATTTCAAGCGGCTAGCTTTACGCGTTCAATCGCTATTGTGATTTCGACAGACGGACGGACGGACATGGCGAGATCGATTTAGATCGTCGTGATAATCAAGGATATATACACTTTATGGGGTATTAGAAGAATATTTCGAGGTGTTACAAACGGAATGACTAAATAAGTATGCCCTATGGTGATGGGTATCAAAAGGTAGTAGAAGATCATAGCAAGAAATCCCTATTGGATTTTTACACCCACCACCATTTGTTGGAGGTCATAACAGAATACTACATGCAAAGATGCCAAATCGGCGACTTCCAGGGGCTCAATAAGTCAAATCGGGAGATCGGTTTGTATGGGAGCTACATCTAGATCTGAACCGTATATGCATTAAGTCATTCCGTTTGTAGCACATCGAAATATTCACATACGACCCAACGATGTATATGTATTTCGGATCGTTTTAAAATTCTAAAACTATTTAACTATGCCCGTGTGTCTCTCCGTCTTTAAAAATTGAGATATTCAGTTGAAATTTTGTACGAATTCGTATTTTGTTTTATTCGCAGGTTAGGTTCTTGAATGGACCACATCGGACTGTATTTGGATATAGCCGCCATATAGACCGATCTGGCGATTAAGGGTCTTAAGCCTATAACAGACGTATTTATTAACAGATTTCGCAGGAATTTGGTATAGTGAGTTTTATTAGCCCTGCCGTTATTCGAACCAAAAATGGTCTAGATAAGAGCATATTTGGCTATAGCTGCCATATAGACCGGTCGATTTTGGGCTTTAGGCCAATAACAGGCGCCTTTACTTCCCGACTTCGCTGAAATTTGGAACAGAGAGTTGTATTAATACGCTTAACATCTGTCTTGGACATGGGCCCGACCGGGCTATATTTAGATATAGCTGTCATATAGGCCAATTTTGGGCTTTAGGGTTCAAAGACGATAAAATGCGCATTTATTGTCCGATTTTGCTGAAATTTGAAACAGTGAGTTGTATTAGGAGCCTCGACATTCGACTCGACTATGGTGTATATAGGACCGTATTTGCATATAGCTGCCATATAGACGTATAAAAGGCGCATTTATTACCTGATTTTGCTGAAATTCCGACCAGTGAGTTGTATAAATGCTCCCAACATCTGTCCCTAATATAGTCCAGATCGGGCTATATTTATTTAGATATGGCTGCCATGGAGACCGGTCTTCAGCTAAAGACCATAAAAGGCGCATTTATCCTCCGATATTGCTGAAATTTGAAACAGTGAGTTGGCCTGGGAGCCTCAAAATACGGTGCATATCGGGCCATATTTGCATATAGCTGCCATATGGACCGATATGCCGATTTAGGGTCTTAAGCCTATAACATGCGCATTTACTTCTTGACTTCTTGATCATCTGGAAGCCATAATTTTTTTTCCGATTTGGCTGAAATTTTGCGCATAGTCTTCCGTTATGACTTCCAGTAACTGTGCCAAGTACGATCCAAATCGGTCTATAACTTTATATAGCTTCCATACAAACAGATCTCCCGATTTGATTTCTTGAGCCTCTGGAAGCCACAATTTTCTTTCGATTTGACTGAAATTTTGCACGAAGTGTTGTGTTATGACTTTAAACAACTGTGCAAAGTACTGTCTAAATCGGTGAAGAACCTGATATAGCTCCCATATAAACCGATCTCCCGATTTGACTTCCTCAGCCCCTGGAAGCCACAATTTTCATACGATTTGACTGAAATTTTGAGGGTAGTGTTCTGTTATGACTTTCAACAACTGTGTCAAGTACAGTCTAAATCGGTCTATAAACTGTTATAGCTCCCATATAAACCGATCTCCCGATTTGACTTCTTGAGCCCCGGGAAGCCAAAATTTTTGTCTGATCTGGCTAAAATTTTGCATATAGCTCTTAAAAACTGTGCCAAATACGATCCAATCGGTCTTTTACCAGATATAACTCCCATATTTTTAGCAAAATCCATTGTGGTGGGTTCCCAAGATTCGATCCGGCCGAACTTAACCCGCTTTTACTTGTTCTATTATCCACTGTGCCCCCATTTGTATGCCATTGCCCTCAGGACGATATTGAAGTTAGTCGTAGTAAAATCATATAAGATTAATTTTATGTTCAAACTTTCTTGCGTATGATTTCGTGCTCTCTTATCCTCTTTTGGTAGTTTCTTTTTGTTTGTTTGTTTGTTTATTTGATTGCCTTTTGCCTTTTTATTCCAGCTCAGCAGTATAAGTAATACCATGTTATTGGTTTTGGGTTTTTTGTAAGAACGATGAAGCCAAACCAAAAAGAAAAAAAAAAAACTGATTTATTATTTTCTACTTTGAGAGCAGAAAAAAAAAATTTTGTTTGATTGTAATAAATTGAACAAGTATTTATGGTATTTATAGAAATAAGAAACACATAATTACAATAAAAGCTTTCTGGAATGATGCAGCATCAATAAGTTTGCATTACTAGTAAGGAGAGCAGGTGTACACTCCAAGAAATTCAATTATTTTAAATGACCTTGGTCACATAAATTCTGTATTCGAGCAGTCAGCAATTTAATAGCCAAATATACGATTTAACAGTCACCAGGTGGATTTGGCTTCTTTTATTCGTTTTGTGTGTTTGTGTGCGTGCACTTCCAAATAAAATACTTATTTAATAATTGATGGTTCTTCAATAAAAATGAGGATTTTTTTTCCATTTCCAAAGTCCAATTAAAAGTTATAAGAAATTTAGAAACATAATTGCTGCACAAAATTTCAACTCACCAATTAAATAAGTATATACTAGATTGGGTTTTTCATAACGAAACTTACCTGAAAGAAGAAATAAATTTATTATTTACATTTATAAATAGGAAACTTGCACTCAAATGAAAGCAATAAATTTTGTTTGTATAAGAAGTGAATTTTTGTTTGTATATGAAAAGGAATTTGTGTGCTATAGTTTGTATGGCATGGCAATGCCATAAACAATTCGCATGGAACAGTGCATTATAACAAGAGTAGGGATTTTCATGGAAAAATATTTATAATCCAATAACTTTGTTTGTTTATTTCTCTTTGGAGTTAGAGCTTAATGATGGCAAAATTGTTGTTGTAATGGAAATGGAAACCTGGGAATACCACACACCATCAAACTCAACCATATGATTCATCATTTCGTCGACCATAATCGCTTTTGACAGCCCAAGACAGTTGTTTCAGGTCATGTCTGAGTTTTCCACAGCAGCATCTATAGAAGAATCATTCATATTGCAAGTATACAGTGACTTGAAGAAGAGAGATTCCTATGCTTTCTCTAATGATCCTGGATGAGAAAGGAAACTCATTATTACACGATCGAATGAATCTCTGAAAAATCATCCACATCGCAAGTATACATTGACTTGAAGAAGAGAGTTTCCTATGCTTTCTCAAATGACCCTGGATGTGAAAGGAAACTCATCATTACAAGATCGATCGAATCTTTAGAGAATGAACTTCTAGCGAACTCAGAAGATGAGGCTAACGCAACGGTGGTGGAAATTCTGAATCCTGCCTATGGTCGAGTTTCTGCAGATAAATCTTCACCATTGTAAGGCCGCTACGGCGACCCTTCTGACGGTAGGAGGATTTGACGTGGTTCTTATGCAGGAACCATGAGTGTGCAGAGAAATGGTGAGTGAACTAAGAATTCCTGGATATAAACTACTCAAGGGTATGGGTAATGGGAAATGCCTATATTCTTACAACGAGTAGTCTAAATGTTTTTCTTCTTCCGTCGCTAAGCTCTGAAGATTCAGTAGTAGCTAAACTTGAAAATAAGTATCATTACTGGCTGGACTCCCTATATATGGCACATGATACAAAGATGCCGCCTACAATCCTTAAAATGCTATTTGAAGCCGCTTCTGCAGTGAAAAAAAGAGACTCATTGTTGCAAGTGATGGTACTGCACATCATCAGATATAGGGAAGTTTGTATATAAACGAAAGAGGTGAGCTGTTTATCTATATATATAAAAGAGCTGCGTGACTGACTGATTGCTGTTTGACTGACTGACGGACTTACTGATCATCGTCCATTCCAATCGGCTAAAGCTGCAAATTGCAAATTTTGCCTATGAACATTCCACCAAGGAACAGGGGCAAACTTCCACCTATCAATGAGTACAGTCCCATACAAGTTTTAAGCTCAATGATAAGGGGCCTCCTTTTTATAGCCGAGTCCGAACGGCTTACCGCAGTGCGACACCTCTTTGGAGAGAAGTTTTACATGGCATAGTACCTCACAAATGTTGCCAGCATTAAGAGGGGAAAACCACCGCTATCTGATAGTCTCGCCTGTATTCGAACCCAGGCGTTCAGCGTCATAGGCGGACATGCTAACCTCTGCGCTACGGTGACCTCCGATCGGCTAAAGCTAGAATCATGAAATTTTGCATAAACATTGGTCTTCGGTCGTAGACACGAAATAAGGCTGGAAAATGTAAAAAAAATCGTAACGAAAGTGTGAAAAATATTACATTTACAGTTAGGTACTAAAAACAATTCTAAAAAAGATAAGAAATGCAGAACTTTGAGTGTGAAAAGAAATAAGTAAAAAGGCGTTAATTTTACCCGGACCGAACTTTGGATACCCACCACCTAGGGTATATATGTAAACCACCTTTCGTCATAGTCTGCTGAAAAATGGATAATTTATACCCCCATAGCAGCTACATCGAAATATGGTGCGATTTCGGCACAAATTCGGCACGTATATTGATTGGTAGATCTATCTAAACCATATACGACACGGAAGTTGAAAAGCCTAACACAATTCACTGTCCCAAATTTCGGCGAATTCGGACAATAAATGCGCCTTTTATGGACCCAAAACCTTAAATCGAGAGCTATATCCAAATATATTTGGAGCTATATCCAAATCTAGACCGATCTGGGTACCAAATCAAATCTGGGTACCAATTGACCAAATTGTATAAAGATGTCGAGCGGGCTAACACAACTCACTGTCGAAAATTCCGGCGAAATCGGACAATAAATGCGCCTTTTATGGGCCTAAGACCTTAAATTGAGAGATCCGTCTATATGACAGCTATATCCAAATCTGGACCAATTCTAGCCAAATTGAAGAAGGATGTCCAAGAGCCTAACACAACTCACAGTCTCAAATTTCGGCGAAATGGGACAATAAATGCGCCTTTTATGGAACCAAAACCTTAAATCGACAGATCGGTCTATATGGCAGCTATATCCAAATCTAGACCGATCTGGGCCAAATTGTGGCAAAATCAGAAAATAAATGCACCTTTTTTAGGCCCATGACCTTAAATCGATAAAACGGTCCATATGGTGGCTGTATCCAAATCTGGACCGAACCGTACCAAATTTAAGAAGGATCTCGAAGGGCCAAACACAACTCACTGATCCAAAATTCAGCAAAATCGGATAATAAATGTGGCTTTTATAGGCGTAAGACCCTAAATCGGCGGATCGGTCTATATGGGGGAGCTACATCAAGATATGGTCCAATATAGCCCATTTTCAAACATGACCTGCCCTTGGACAAAAAAAGAATCTGTGCAAAGTTTCAGCTCAATATCTCTATTTTTATAAACTGAGGTCTGAAATTTGGTATACAGGTACAACTTATACCATCCACCATGGGATTTGTAACTAATCGAAATATTCATCTGAGACCTCTAGGCTTAAAAAGATGATATCCTCGAGACCTATCACGGTGGGATATATTCAGAAATCAGGGAATGTATGGTCAATGTTTAGTGAGAAAACATTAGAACTACTCGTTGACACACGGGGAAACTCTCCAACGGACAACGTGGCATTAGAAGGGGTTGTCATTAGTATGCATTCGTCGGAGGTTATTGGGGAGTCGAAATTCCTTAGGTAGATAAAAAGATTTGACTCCTTTAAGTCGCCAGGCCCTGATGATGTATAACCGGTTGAATTACAAACTGTATCCGATAGACTGGCTTCTTAGCTTAGTGAGATATACTCTGGTTGTATCAGCAAGTCGTATATACGTATGAGATGGAGGGCGATTTTCATCCCAAAACCATACCACCGAAAAAAGTCTTGTCGTAAAACCATGTAATATCATATCAAGCATTTCAGATAGGACTCTTGCCCACCTAGTGAACGTTGGGGGTTTAAACGGCGAGTCATGCACTGGGTATATAATGCAGTTGTCAGACCTATAATGCTGTATAGTGTCGTGGTATGGTGGACGGCACTTCAAAAATCAACCCACTGTTCAATACTCTTTCGCTGTTTAGGTATACGCAATGGTAGAATTTCTTAACATTGAAGGTGCTTTCAATAATGTACAACCGACATCAATAATGAAGGATCTGGAGTTTGCAGCCATCAACACCACCGTAAGAAAGTCTGTTAATAATTTACTTTCCAAGAGATGCTTTACGCCAGGCCTGGGATCTGTAGATCTAAAAATATGGGTCAACGGAGCAACTTCTCAAGGAGGTATACTGTCTTCTCTACTTCGGAATTTGGCCACTAACAATCCATTATTGTCTCTGGAAGAAAAAGGTGTACAAGTGGTCGCATATGCAATTGCGGTTAGGGGAAAGTTTCCCAGCACTCTAAGAAATATACTTCAGGAAGTTCAACGTGCAACAGCGAAGTGGAGTACCGAAAGTGGTCTAAGTATAAATCCGTGCAAGACGGAAGTAGTTTTTTTCAGCAGAATATACAAGTTGCCTACAGTGGCACCTGTGTGCTTTGGAGGAGAGAATGTTTCATTTACTGAAAGCGCAATATATCTGGGTATTTTGCTGGAGAGGAAATTCAACTTCAAATCCAACATTTTGGAAATGGCAAGAAAGGCAACTCTTTCCCTATACACCTGCAAGAGAGCCATTGGCAAAAGTGGGGGGTTTAGACCGCGTGTCATGCATTGGGTACATACTGCAGTTGTCAGACCTTTAATGCTATATGGTGTTTTGGTTTGGTGGACGGCGCTTCAAAAGTCCACTTCCTGTTCAATAGTCAACCGAGTCCAAAGGATGGCTTGTGTGTGCATCATAGCCGAACTGAGGACGACATCATCTAATGCACTGAATTTAATACACCTAATACACCTACACTTAATACCTCTGGACATTGTGGCGAGACAAATTGTTGCGACCAATGAAACTAAGGGAGCTTTCTCTTTGGTCATGTGGCGGCTACGGACACTGTGTTCTCCTTGATACAATGTCCGATATTTCAGGCAGTGTGGATTACAACCTGCGTGAGCCGCTTTTTGCAAAAAAGTACTGTACCACTATTCCTGATAGAAGCGATTGGAATATCGATATACCTGGTATTAGAAGTTACATAGACTTCTATAAGGATGGTTCCAAACTAAACGACCTGGTGGGATTTGGGATGTACTTTAAATATCTAGAACTGGTCATTTCGAAAAGGTTTGGGGTGTACTCTGAAAAACTAGAACTGTTCATATCGAAAAGGTAGCCCGACCACTGCAGTGTATATCAAGCGGAGATCCTTGCAATTAAGGAAGTGGTGAAATGGCTCAGATATAATGTCATTACGACGATTGGCATAAATATACTCTCAAACAGCCATACAGCCATTAAATCCCTGGAAAACGTGTTTCTGAACACAAAAACCCCCCCCGACTGTCGCAGA
The DNA here is from genome assembly GCF_963082655.1 of Stomoxys calcitrans. Taxonomy (NCBI): domain Eukaryota; kingdom Metazoa; phylum Arthropoda; class Insecta; order Diptera; family Muscidae; genus Stomoxys; species Stomoxys calcitrans. The sequence continues at coordinate 45,525,631 of NC_081554.1, read as the reverse complement.
TCTCTCAACGAGATGGCTGAACAGTTCAAAATTCACATGTTCTGGGTGACGGGCCACAGAGATTTTCCAGGGAATTGTAAAACGGACGAGTTTGCGAGACTAGGAACTACCCTACACATTCCAGGGATGCTGGAATCTGTGGGTATGCCTCTAGCGACATGTAAGTTAAATTTTCAGAACCAGGCCCGAAGGACAAGGAATGATAGATGGTCACAAAGAGGGGCCTGTGAGCATTCCAAAACTATGTGCCCTTATCTAGACTTGAAGATGTCTACCGCTTTGCTGTCATTGGCTAGACCAGACATCTTAGCCATTGTGTCTGTCATGACTGGTCACTGTCTAATCGAAAAGCAGACTAATGATTGCCAGCAATGACTTTTGCAGAAGCTGTGAGGACGTCGAAGAAGAAGAGACTATAGAACACCTTTTGTGTGTGTGTTCCGTTCTACCAGTCAGAAGGAGTTCCACTTAAGGTTCTCATTTCTTTCAGAACCTGTCTGATTTAGTGGATGTCAACATACGCAAGTTATTGGGCTTTTTAAAGCGATCTGGATGGTTGAACGGTAGGAACTAGAAGGCCTCTTCCTTCTTCTGTTCCTGTGGTATTAGAATGGATAAAAACGTCTTAGTGAGTCTGATGACAGACTGCCACTTAAACCTAACCTTACCTATGCGCCTTTGTGATTTGGGGCCTCAGGTCACCAGTTTAACTGGTCAGCCAGACCCACTCTTCTCATACCCATATCACTCTGGACGAACCCCATCTTAGTCGCAGATTTCCTGGATCTGGATACTCAACAGAATCAAGCAGACGAAAGATGGAGCACAAAACACTGCTACAACAACAACAGAGATCATGTGAAAATCACAAATTTCCTGATATAAGCTTTTCGAGTTTTCTTTTTAGAATTGCTAGAGTGTTGAAACCGTTGCCCATGGTTCAATCGTTAATGCCTAATGCACTTGGAGAAATATGACTAAACATTAAGGTTCATTCGTCCTTCAATTGTTTAAATAAAAATCAAGTGCCTATAACATTCATTGCTAGAGATCCATGGTGGCAAACACACAAAGTCAAGGTAACGATTCCCCGCAATGAATCATACATCGGTTCCACAACTTTGTAAAATAAGCATTTCATAAATTTTGTTTACACTATTGAATGGCCCTCAATAAACCTCCTTAATTTAAGCTCAGGAGGTTTATGCCGTTTGCTTAATGTAGTTAGCAAATCTATGGGAATTGTTAAAATCCATCAACATTAGTACAAAATAGCAAAGCTTTAGGCTAGATTAACTGCCCATAACTAAAACCATATACGGACAAATGTAGTTGGCCTTCATAGAAATATGTGAAAGTAAAAAGGAAACGGATGCTTAGGCGCACTCACATTCACATTCACACAGGCACACATTCATTTGGTCGAACGTGAGTGGGCGAATAGTCGTGCACTACGAATGCCAGCAGGCAAGAATATAAAGCATGCGGTCTATTCCCTATTGGCTGTGTATGAAGAAAACCCATTTCGATGCTACTAGGACGAAAGTCCTGAAGTACTTCTACTTGAGTCCTTGTCTAAATGAATGAAATATAAACTGAATTTAAAATGTGATTTGCCCAAAAAGTTTTTAGCTACCCTCTCCGACATAAAAACCGACCACGATGTAAACGAAATCCTGCCATAAAATTACATTTTTGTGCGGTAAATTCATGTAATTTTCCAAGAAGCATATGAAACCGAAACGTGGACTACCACTACCATGTATCTTAATAGAGAGAGAGAGAGAGAGAGAGAGAGAGAGAGAGACAGGGAGCAGGGGCCGGCATCGGCAGCGTACATTTCTTGTAAGTAACATGTATTTATATACTTGTATGTTATTTAAACTAAAAGCCAAGTAATTTATGTTTTTAAAACGTGTTTGAAATATTTTCTTATTTCGTAACTCAACCTTACGGCGAGAGAATTGTTTCACTTTCTCTGTACATGAAGGAAGTAATATCTCTATGTCGGCAAACCAAATGACAGCAAACGTACGTGGAAGTTGTCATTGGCGTAGGGATAGGAGGGCAAGCGATATTCCATCCAAAGGTTTAAAATTATGCTACTTAAAAAAATCCATAAGTGACCAAAGAAGACGGACCGAATGAGTTAAGGAATGAAATCGCAATACTGGTATGTATAGGGTTAAACAAACACTCCGCGGTAAATCCCCAGTGAACATCTTTTAATGGATGAAAACCTCATGAATGTGGCATGCATTAGGTAAGGTTAGGTAAGGTAAAAACAAGTAAAAGCATACCAAGTTCGGCCGGGAAAAATCTTGGGAACCCACCACCTTGAATTCTGCTAAAATATGGGAGCTATATCTGGTTATAGACCGATTTCGACCGTACTTGGCATAGGTGTTTGAAGTCATAACGGAGCACTATGTGCAAAATTTCAGCCAAATCGGATATAAATTGAGGCTTCCATGAGCTCATAAGTCAAATGGGGAGATCGGTTTATATGGGAGCTATATCAGGTTATAAACCGATTTCGACCGTACTTTGCACAGTTGCTTGAAGTCATAACGGAGCACTATGTGCAAAGTTTCAGCCAAATCAGAAAAAAAATTACGGGTTCCAGGGGCTCAGGAAGTCAAATCGGGAGATGGGTTTATATGGGATCTATATCAGGTTATAAACCGATTAAGACCGTACTTTGCATAGTTATTGGAAGTCACAAAATAACACCATGTGCAAAATTTCAGCCAAAATCGGACAAAAACTAAGGCTTCCCCCATCCCATGGTGGTGGGTATAAAAAGAGGCTCGTTTCCCCTTACTCTGCTATGAGCCGGCATACAAACGATGCGGATTGTGCCATTCTCAGTGAAGGCGTTAAACTCCTTCTTACACTGCAAGAATGTTCGTGACCTTGCCGTCCTGTTTGTTATTGCCCCGAAGGCCAGTTTACTAACCGTAAAGATGTTCAAACTCGACGTCTTCGCGAGAAAACCACACCACCTCACGCATTTCGTGATCGCCCGGATCTCTGCCTGCAGGACCGTATTATTGTCAGGCAGTCGAAAAAAATCTCAGTCCCTGGTTTCTCAATGCAGACTCCCAGTTCCACTCTCTCCTCTAGCTTTCATCCATCTGTACAGCATGATCTCGCAGACGGCAATACAAGAGTTTCGCCAATCTACTTTGATTCTGGCAGCAGTGTCTGAACCGATATGGCCCATTTGCAATCGCCAACGACTTACATCAATATTAAGTATCTGTGCAAAATTTACGCGTTCGACTGCTGTCGTGATTTCGACAGACGGACGGACGGACATGGCTAGATCGACTCAGGATGTTAAGACGATCAAGAATATATATACTTTATGGGGTCCTATATCAATATTTCGAGGTGTTACGAACGGAATTACACGATTTGTATGCCCCCATCCTATAGTGGTGGGTATAAAAAGAGGCTGCGAATATTTATCCTCCCCATGCCACTATGGGCATACAGTTAAGCCAGAATTCGGTATCTTGTGCGCCCTAAAAACTAAAGAGTCAACTCAGAAAAGGAAATTTAAATTAGGAATTCTGTGTTCCTTCCGAAATCCTTAATTGTTTTCCATAACGCGCCCCTAAATTGGTTCGAGTCTGGTATTATGTCCTTACTTAAGCGCCGGTGTCTTTTAGCCGCGAAAGCCAGGCAAGGACATAGGATATACTCCAATGTCTCATCATCTTCCCCACATATCCTACACATGACATAACTTACCGAGCCGATTTTGCAAAAGTGAGCTCGTAATCCTTTGTGTCCGGTTATGATACCGAAAGCTATACTGACCTCCTTCTTACTTCCTTTCAGTAATAGCTTCGTCTTCTCACGATTTGGATCTCCCCATAGGATTTCCGCCTTTCTACCGACCATTTCGCTGTTCCACAGGCTTACATGCGCATCGTCGCCCAAGCCCCTAACTCAGACTGCACCGACCCGAAAGGCTTCGTGTTAACCAAGTTTATTAACGGCAGTGCTCTGGCCTTCATTGCCAAATCGCCTGCTCTTTCTGTGCCCCTTAATCCGCTTTGGCCCGGCACACAAACGATGCGGATTAAGCCGTTCTCGGAGAAGGCGTTAATCTCCTTCTTACACTGCAAGCATATTCGGGACCTTACTGTCCTGGTTGTTATTGCCCTGATGACCAGTTTTTTGTCCGTAAAGATGTTCACACTCGACGTCTTCGCGTGGGTACCACATGGATTATGCCATTAGTCTCCTCTTACACTGCAAGACTTTTCGTGACCTTATCGCCCTGTTTGTTATTGCCCTTATGGCAATTTTGATGTCGGTAAAGATGTTCACACTCGACGTCTACGCGTGGGTACCACATGGATTATACCATTAATCTCCTCTTGCACTGCAAGACTGTTCGAGACCTTCTAGTCCTGGTTGTTATTGCCCTTATGACAATTTTTGCTGTCAGATGTTCACACTCGACGTTTTCGCGGGAGTACCACACGCCCGAATCCCTGCCTGCAGGATCGTTTTATGGTCAAACAGTCGAAAACAGATCTCAGTCCCATGGTTCTCATTGTAGACCCCATGGCCCACTCTGTCCTCCAGCTTTGATCAATCTGTACAGCATGATCTCGCAAGTGGCATTACCGGAGTTCAGTCAATCCAAGATTGTGCCTCTGGCAGCAGTATCTCGCACTCAACCTCAAGTGTCATCTCAGGTATCCGATCGGAAACCTCGTACACCAAACTACTGACTTGGCTTAAGTTAACTGTAGAGTCAGTTAACTATGCTTCGATTCAGGCCCCATTTCAAGACTACAGCCCGTTTACATAGTGTCCAAAATCTGTGAGCCTTCTCTGTACGATCTTGTAAGTTACACTTCCAGTTTCCATCCCAAGATCACTCCTTGGTATTTGACCTTTTCAGATATCGAAATCTTTGTATTCATGAAACGTTGTGCGTAAAAGTGATTCATCTGTGTCTTCCTGACAGGAATACTAGCAAATTTTTCAGCGGTGATTATCCCCTCCTAATGCTGGCGACATTTGTGAGATACTTTGCCATGTAAAAATTTCTCCCCAGAGAGGTGTCGCTCTGCGGCACGCCGTTCGGACTTGGCTATAAAAAGAAGGGACCTCCATCATTGAGATTAAAATTGAATCGGACAGCACTCATTGATATGTGAGAAGTTTGCCCCAGTCCTTAATGGAATGTACTTGGGCATATTTGCATGTCCTTTCCCGAAGAGGACAACTATCTTCGAAAGACCACGCTATTGCAGTCGTAATTCTGTTGACATTGCGTCAGCGTGTATTAACGAAAGCATTTTCTCATGGTCTCACCTGGTCTCCAACCCCGACGTTCAACATCATAAGTTGACAAGCTTACTCTTCATGGACTATGGACTTATTTTAATACAAATTTGCCCATAAACATTCAATTGAGGAACTAGGACAAACTTCTCATATCATTGAGTGCTGTCTTATTCAAGTTTTTAGCTCAATAACAAGCGACCTCCTTTTACAGTCGAGTCCGAGCGGAGTGCTAAAGTGCGACAGCTCTTTGGAAGTTTTTATTGTGGCTTGGTACCTCACAAACGTCATCCGCATTAGGAGGGAATAACCTTCGCTGAAAAAACTTTTCTGATGTCCTCGCCAGGATATCAACCCAGGCTTTCAGGGTCATAAGCGGATACGCTAACCTCTGTGGTATGGAGGCCGTTTCTTAAAATCATTAATCAACTCTTATAAGCCTCACCTGTAAAAAACAAAAATTATCTTTCATTACCTCCTCAAGCACTCTTCAATTTCTACGCCCCTGATAAAGCAACAATGAAAAAGTAACAACGACAACCTTTCAGAAATGAAAATAAAATGCCCAAACTAATTACAATGAAATCAAGAAAAATTTATACACATTTCTTGGTTTCTTTTTCGACTGCAGTACATTAAATCACCACCTACTCTACATGGTGGCAATAGCTTTGCCGAAATCCATGAACCAACATGAAAAGTTAATTTTACGATATTGTAAAGTGCGGAAAACATGCACTTACATTTCATTTCATTTCTTGTGTGTTAATTAAGTCCGCCAGGCTAACAACACACAGGACAGACAGGCCAAAACCAAAACCGAAGACACAAGACACAGGCAGGCGCACAAATGAACTGCTCATAAACACAAAATGAGTTTTTGATGTGCCAAAGATAGCCGCCATTAAATTTCTCCAGGTATCAGGTGAAATGGATTTTATATCTGGGCAATTTGTTGCTATCGTTAATCTGTCTTGCTCTCATTCATTCTTTTGCTGCCATTAAAATGATTCTTAATGAATTTGTTTCAATTGAAATGTCTTTTTGCTGTCGGAGTGTATGTATGTACGACTGTGGTTCCGACTCCTGTGGGGTGAATTGTTAATTAACGAAAATCTGTAAAGTCAGATTAAAGAAATCTCAATTGTTGTGATTAGTCAATGATACGGGAAAAGGAGATTGTTTTTTACCGTTTGATGTCAATGGCGGAAATATTGATGATGGAAATTTTTCTAAAGAATTTTTTAATTGATTTATAAAATTTGTATACCCTCCACCATAGAATGACGAAACTGGTATAGGGTATACCGGTAGGGTATACCGTTTGTAACACCTCCAATTATGAGTCTAAGACCCCATAAATTTTATATATTCTTCAACGCAATGACATTTTAAGTCCATCTAGACTCTTCCGTCCGTCCGTCTGTCTATCGAAAGCTCGCTAGATTAGGTAAGGTTAAAAGATATTAATCCACCCCATGCCACTACCACCACCATTACGGAACAGGGGCAAACTTCTCACATATCAATGAGTGCAGTCCGATTCAAGTTTAAGCTCAATGATAAGGAGCCTCCTTTTTACAGCCGAGTCCGAACGACCTGCCAACACCTCTTTAGAGAGAAATTTTACATGTTGCCAGCATTAGGAGGGGAAAACCACCATTGAAAAGTTTTTTTTTTCATGGTCTCGCCAGGATTCAAACCCAGGAGTTCAGCGGTATAGGCGGACATGCTAACCTCTGCGCTACGGTGGTTCCAATTAAGTACCCGTGTTTTTTAGCCGCTAAAGCCGGGCAAAGGCATAGGAAATACTCCAACGTCTCATCATCTTCCCCCGCATGCCCTACCCATGCTATCACTTGCCGCTTGGATTTTGTATAATTGAGTTAAATGCTATTGGGTTGCCCAAAAAGTAATTGCGGATTTTTCATATAGTCGGCGTTGACAAATTTTTTCACAGCTTGTGACTCTGAAATTGCATTCTTTCTTCTGTCAGTTATCAGCTGTTACTTTTAGCTTGCTTTAGAAAAAAAGTGTAAAAAAGTATATTTGATTAAAGTTCATTCTAAGATTTATTAAAAATGCATTTACTTTTTTCAAAAAATCCGCAATTACTTTTTGGGCAACCCAATATATTGACCTTCTTTTTACTTTCTTTCAATAATAGCCTCATCCTCTCACGATCCAGGTCACCCCATAGGATTTTCGCCGTCCTATCGACTACTTCGATGTTCCACAGTGTTACACGCGCATTCGTCGCCCACGCCCTTAACTTGGACTGCGCCGACCCGAAAGGCTTCGGGTTAACCAAGTTTATTGATGGCAATACTCTTGTCTTCACTGCCAAATCTTCTACCCTTTCATTCCCCCTTACACCGTTATGGCCCGGCACCCAAACGATGTGTATTCTGTCATACTCAGAGAAGGCATTAATCTCCTTTTTACACTGCAAGTTTGGTTGTTATTGCCCTAATGACCATTTTACTGTCCGTAAAGATGTTCACACTAGAAGTCCCCGTGTTAGTAGCACACCTCCTCACGCATTCCGTGCTCGCCCGGATCTCTGCCAGCAGGACCGTATTATGGTCGGGCAGTCTAAAACAGATCTCAGTCTCTGGATTCTCAATGTAAACCACCAGGCCCACTCTGTCCTCTAGCCTTGATCCATCCGTGTAACATGTTCTTCCAGATGACAAAACTAGGTTCCGTCAATGCAAGACTGTGCCGATGGCAGCAGTGCCTCGCATTCGACGTCCAGGTTCATCTCAGGTATCCAATCCGAAACCTCTTCCTTTCCTTCCAGGTGTCCTATTGTCGCCTCGTTTATACCACGATGGTATGAGCTTCTGCCATCAGCAATCCATAGTCCCATCGCCTTAAGTCTCATAGCCGCAGTGACTGCCTCACTCTTAATCTCTATGTCAATGGGTTGAATATCTAAAGTAATGTCCAGTGCCCTAGTGGGCGTGGTCCTCATCGCTCCACCTATGCCAATACAACTTGTTTTCTGAACCTCTTTTAAGGTCCTTATGATGCACTTTTTCTCCATGGTACTTCCCCAAACTACTGAGGCGTAAGTGAGTATTGGTTGTTGTTGTTGTTGTAGCCACATTTCCATAAAGAAGTGGCGATCCTCGTCAAGCTTCTGCAGTTGAGCAAGCTTGTTCCGGTCCAAAGAACCGATCACAGCGGGAACAGCGCTTATTTAAAGACGCCAGTAACTCGCCTTGTCATATTGAGCATCATAGCCACTCAGCATTTGTGCAAGAGACGGTGCGGCCCGGCCTCTCACTGAGACTCTTCGCTCAATACTGCTGATTACGGAGCATTCCACCATCCGAACCTGTGGACGCGTACGGGCTCGCACAGCAATTAACACCACACAGATTGGACCTGAATGTTCCTGCCTGTGTGGTGCTCACAACTTTTCCATGCCGGGATAACCACGCTCCTGTAGAGCCAGTGGATTATCCTCGGAATTAGGCCCCATTTCGAGCCTACGGCCCGTCTACATAGTGTCCAACATCTGTGAGCCTTCGCAGTACAACCCTGATTGTGACACTTCCGATTAAGTTTCCTATCCAAGATCACTCCCAAGTATTTAACCTTGTCCGATATCAAAGTCGTTTTCTGACAAGGTCAAAAACTTAGGATTGATCTTCGATAGGAAACTTAATTGGAAGTGTCACATTTAGGAGCGTTCTGAGAAAGATCACAGATGCACGGATTTACGACTCTCAGTTCTTCTAGTGCCTGCAATAAAAAAGAACTCAGTACCTTGTTTCTATTTTGCCATAAAGCAGGGTATTGACAAAGGTAGTGAAAGTTGTCCTTCGAGGCGTCGATTTCATGAGACCACCCACAAATGTCATTATTTATAATGCCAGTACTAGACATGCATGCAAATGCAAATTTTGCCCATGAATATTCCGCTAAGGAACAGGGACAAACTTCTCACATATCAATGAGTGCAGTCCGAGTCATTTTATAGCCGAGTCCGAACGGCGTGCCGCTGTGCGACACCTAAAAGGCCGAACCAGCACCCCTAAACATGACTTTTTTCCCGACCGAGTCAAAATGGGGCTCAGTTGGAATAAGAGAGTGAAAGAAGGCGCAGCGCAGCGGGCCCTGTCCAGCTAGTTTGAGATAAAAATACATTCAAGCACAGAATGGGGTTTTTTTTTCAAAATTATCTACTTAACAGCAACTTGTGCGTTTAATTATGTAACTAGTGTCTCGACCTTCAGTAGACTTGCAATAGAATATCATGTGGCTTCAGCGTTCTTGAGTTTAGCAAAAACAGTCACCAATGAGTGGTTTTCCGCAGGCCTTTGAAACCTCCCAGTCGTGTGTTGCTCTTGAGGCTTTGGCCGTATGGAAGAGTTTTCTGCTACTCTTCCTTAGAAAAACAAGTTTTTGTGGACTTATGCGAACCATTCATGGCGTTCGTGATCCGCTTCCCAGATTTGAATTCTTCAGCCCTTAGAAGCCTCAATTTTCATCCGATTTGGCTGAAATTTGGATCAAAGACTTCAGTTATGATTTCCAACATCCATGCCAAGTATAATCCGAATTGGTCTATAAAGAGATATAGGCCTCATATGAAGGCCCTCCACTGTTTCCACTTCATTTTTATACCCTCCACCATAGGATGGGGGGTATACTAATTTCGTCATTCTGTTTGTTATACCCTACACCATAGGATGGGCGGTATACTAATTTCGTCATTCTGTTTGTAACTACTCGAAATATTCGTCTGAGACCCCATAAAGTATATATATTTTTGATCGTCGCAACATTTTATGTCGATCTAGTCATGTCCGTCCGTCTGTCTGTCGAAAGCACGCTAACTTCCGAAGAAGTAAAGCTAGCCGCTTGAAATTTTGCACAAATACTTCTTATTAGTGTAGGTCGGTTCGTATTGTAAATGGCCCATATCGGTCCATGTTTTGATATAGCTGCCATATAAACCGATCTTGGGTCTTGATTTCTTGAGCCTCTAGAGGGCGCAATTCTTATCCGATTTGACTGAAATTTTGCACATAGTGTTTTAGTATCACTTCTAACAACTGTGATAAGTATGGTTGAAATCGGTTCATAACCTGGTATAGCTGTCATATAAACCGATCTTGGGTCTTGACTTCTTGAGCCTCTAGAGAGCGCAATTCTTATCCGATTGGAATGAAATTTTGCACGACGTGTTTTGTTATAATATACAACAACTTTGCCAACTATGATTCAAATCGGTTCATAACCTGATATAGCTGCCATATAAACCGATCTTGGGTCTTGACTTCTTGAGCCTCTAGAGAGCGCAATTCTTATCTGATTGGAATGAGATTTTGCACGACGTGTTTTGTTATAATATACAACAAATGTCCAACAACTGTGCCAAGTATGATTCAAATCGTTTCATAACCTGGTATAGCTGTCATATAAACCGATCTTGGGTCTTGACTTCTAGAGCCTCTAGAGGGCGCTATTCTTATCCGATTGGAATGATTTTTTGAATGTAGTATTTTGTTATGATATCCAACAACTGTGCCAATTATTGTTCAAATCGGTTCATAACCTGATATAGCTGCCATATAAACCGATCTGGGATCTTGACTTCTTGAGCCTCTAGAGATCGCAATTAGGATCCGATTTGCCTGAAATTTTGTATGACGGATCCTCTCATGACCATCAACATACGTGTTTTTTATGGTCTGAATCGGTCTATAGCCCGATACAGCTCCCATATAAATCGATCTCTCTATTTGAGCCCCCAAAGGGCGCAATTCTTATTCGAATTGGCTGACAATTTACACAGGTCTCCAACATATAATTTAATTGTGGTCTATACCGGATCATATCTTGATATCACTCTAATAGCAGAGCAAAACTTTTCTTATATAATTTTTTGCCTAAGAAGAGATGACGGGAAAAGAACTCGACTAATGCGATTCATGGTGGAGGGTATATAAGATTCGGCCCGGCCGAACTTAGCACGCTTTTACTTGTTAGGTATACAAAGGACAGTCGAGCAGAATTGATGCTAAAACTTATTCCAATTAGCTTCTTCAATCCTTTCTTCGGATTAGCGGAGCGACCATTTCTACAGTATTTTTCCCAAAACTGATGCTATATATGACGATGTTCGGAGAAGCTGTGGTCAACGAACACCTACCAGTTGTATATCCTTTCACTTATAGTCTCCGATACAAAGGCGACATCTAGTCACTTCTCTTTTCCTCGTAAGAAAGGTCGGATAGCAATTTATTCATTTAATAAGTAGCTCACCCCTTTCAAAAGTATATTAGATATTGTAGAACGTCATAATTGCAACAAAGTCATCTAACTTTTCATTTTAAAAGAAAATGAAACAATCTTTTTCACTAATTAACGTTTAGAAATGATTACAAACTGTTTTAATGCAGTTTAAATTATTAAAATATGATTAAAAAAATCTCTAAACTCCATCAATTCAAATAGAAAACTGCTGAAATGCATTCATGTTAACCATGGTGAAAGCACCCAGGATGGCTTAATGCCTGGAAAAACTTACATTAGCCACAAATCGCATTTGCCATCATTATTAGCCATACTGTATACTGCCACAATATTTAAGATGTTACAACATATTTCGTGTATCTTTATTTAACATTTATTATCTCACAGCATATCTCACAGAGAAGTTTTTTTCTCCTATTCGCAAACACTGAAACGGATACAAGCCTTGGGGAGAGGAAATGCTGCTCGTTGTTGTTGAAGCAGTTTATTCCATGCATGTTTAACTAACGAAGAACGAAGAAAAACCGCCTGGTGGGGTGGAGCATAGAAATTGGTGCGCAAAAAAAAAGTTGCTGAACCTTAACAGTTATGCTGCTAGATATTAAGCCACATACTCGGGGTACTTTTTGTTCGAAGTAACGCTATTACTGCTACTTTTTGCTTACTTTCGAATGCCATGATGGTCTTTTTATTATCTGTTTGTGTATCACCATGTTCATGGTCGCATCATACTGCTGTGCTCTTATGAAGTGGAGATGCCAGATTTGTAAGATTTTTATAGCCGCCAGCAAAGGAGTTTGTTATTCCGCTTGTAGCACGTGGGTACCCTTAGATGATATGTTAATAATTGATCTTTGGGAAATTCTAAGGCAATAAATTTAGGCCTTTCCGCTGTACCTTTGTCCATATGCCAGTATTCAAGATACAGCGTTTTAAATATAATGCTATTTTTATGCTGCAATCAGGGATTCGGAGCGGAGTGGAGCGGATCAGGCCTAATTTTACAGTAGTGGTAATTTGGAGCGAAGCGGTTTCCAATCTCAAAATCCGCTCCGACTGTTCTGTGTCTGTTCGTGTGTCTGTCCGTCCGTCTGTAGTAATCAGGCTATGATGGCATTCAAAAATTGAGGTATTAGCAGAAGTTTGGCATAGATTCGTATTTTGTCTAAAAGTAGGATATGGTTTTTAATGAGCAAAATCTTATATATTGGATTGCCCTAAAAGTAATTGCGGATTTTTCATATAGTCGGCGTTGACAAATTTTATCACAGCTTGTGATTCTGTAATTGCATTCTTTCTTCTGTCAGTTATCAGCTGTTACTTTTAGCTTGCTTTAGAAAAAAAGTGTAAAAAAAGTACATTTTAAAAGTTCATTTTAAGTTTTATTAAAAATGCATTTACTTTCTTTTAAAAAATCCGCAATTACTTTTTGGGCAACCCAATATAAAATTCAATTTGTGTTTGTTTGTTTGTCGCTTTGTTTGTTCGTTCCGTATAGACTATAAAACGGCTAAGCCGATTACCTTGAAATTTTCACAGATTGTGTAGGTTGGTCTGGAAGGAAACATAGGCTATATAATTTTTTGCTATCGGGAGGGGGCGGACCCTCCCCCTAACCTCAAAGGTTCTACCCAAAAATAAAAGTGGACCGATCGGAAAAATATGGAATTCAATTAAAAGGTATTCCAGAGTAGAGTACGAATTTTATAATAAAAGTTGGGTCCAAGTACATGGGGGACCGCCCCAGCCCCAAAACCCCTTAAAATCGATTTATTTGACGATCATGACAATATGGGACTCAAATGAAAGGTATTCGGGAGTAGATAACGAATATAGTCAGGAAGTAGGAATAGGCTTTATAATTTATTGATAACGCAAGGGGGACGGAGCCTCGCCCTTATGCCAAAAATACAATCCAAAATCAAAAGTGGACCGATCGCGACAAATGAAAGGTATTAGAGAGTAAAATACGAAAATGGTAATAACATTTAAGTCTAAATACCCATCGGGCCTCCCCAACCCCAAAACTTTCCCAAACAGACATATTGAACGTTCATTTCAATATGGGGCTCGAATAAAAGGTATTCGGGGGTAGATTTCGAATCTTGCATACAAAATCAGATTGAAGTATAGGGGGTCACGGCACCCGTCAAAAACGCCATTAGACCCATTATGACTATATGATACTTGGCTGAACCGAATTTTCTTAAAATTTTCATAGATTGTGTACGTTTGTCTGAAAGGAAACATAGGCTATATAATTTTTAGATATCGGGTGGAGGCGGACCCTCCCCCTGAACCCAGAAACGCCTAAGATCAAGTGGCACCCCCCCAACCACAAAACTCCTCTAAACAGATATATTCAAAGTTCATGTCAATATGGGACTCAAATGAAAAGTATTAGGCAGTAGATTACAAATATGTCGCCACCCCAAATACCCCCAAATGGGCATATGTCTGAGGAGCCATTCCTTCCCTCATGAGAACATTACCCTAATGAAGAACATTACCACCAGGAAACGATAAGGTGCAAATTCTCACACATCAACGAATTCTTTCCGATTCAAGTTTAAACTCAATGACCTTTTTTATAGCCCGACACCTCTTAGGGGAAAATTTTTTAAATAACCATGCATGGCATTGTACCTAGCAAATGTCGCCATCATTAAGAGGGATAAACACCGCTTTGTTCGATGTTCTCGCCAGGATTCAAACGCGTTCAGCGCCATAGTCTACTATGGCACAAATTCGATTTTAGAGAGTTAAAGAAAGCGCAGCGGAGCGGGCTCGGTTCGGCTAGTCAAACTATACTTAGATGTAGCTGTCATGTAGACCAATTCCTGGTTAAGGGTCTTACGCTCAAAAGTACAGCTTTTATTGTCCGATTTCGTTGAAATTTGAGACAGCGAGTTGCACTAGGTCCCCCGATAACTGAACGGAATATGGCTCATATCTGGCCTTAATTAGATCCACCGAGACCGATCAGCCACACCTACCACCCGATTTTATTGAAATTTAGAACAGTCATTTGGCCTATCGACATACGGAACGAGTATGCTTCAGATCGGACTGTTTTAAGATATAGTTGGCTTATCGACCAAACCGCCTATTAAGGGTCTTAAGCCCATTTATTGCCAGGTTTCCATAAAATTTGGAACGGAGAGTTGACATCCAAACCGAATATGCTCCCGTTCGCTACATGTTAGGACAAAGTTGTTGGACTAAATTTTCCATATGATCCAACAAAATTTGTTTCAAAGCAGACCATATTTTGCCATAAATTTGGAACATGGAGTTGAACTAGGCCATCCGCGTGTGGTCCATATCAGACTATATTTACATATAGCTGTCAAATGGACCGATCTGTGAATTTGATCTGAAATGTGAAAATGTGACTTGTATAAGGCTTCTTGGCACCTGAACCGGAGACCACCGTGGCGCAGAGGTTAGCATGTCCGGCTATGACGCCGAACGCCTGGGTTCAAATCCGTGTGAACATCAGAAAAAAATTTTCATCTGAGATCTTGACTTCTTGATAATTATTATCCTATTTGGTTGAAGTTTTGTACCACGGCTTCTTTCATGACCTTCAATATACGTGTCAAATATGATCTGTCTATTTTACTTCTAGATCCCCAAAAGGACGCTATTCTTACTCGTATTGTCTGAAATTTTACACAATGACTTCTACTATGGTCTCCAACATTCAGTTCAATTATGGTCCCAATCCGACCATAACTTGATATAACTCCAATATTATGACAATTCTTTTTTTTATCCTTTGTTTGCCTAAAAAGAGATATCGGGAAAAGAACACGACCGATCACACCATCTCCCCCACAGGGCCCTTGGATTAGTTGCTAATTCATCTGGCAGCACTGTGACGCTCATTCTCTCTCCTTCTTCCTTTCCTGCCGTGTGCAAAAAAGCACTTAGAGTGTGTATGTGTGTGTGTGTGTATGTATTAGGGTGTTAGTAGGAGAGTGCGTGTTTGCCTTGGTATGCGAGTTGAAATATCTATTATGCATACGTCAGGCATAACGATTATGTTAATACATTTTTTATGAGAGCAGCTTTATTTTAACCATTAACTAAATTTTTGTTTGCAAACTACAAGTTTTTTTTTTTTTTGGCTGCTTTGCTTTTGTTATCACCCAAACTTTGTAATATTGCCTTACTCAAGCACACATACATAGCTAAACATGTTCAAGGAAATACTTTAACACTGTACCGTGGAATTTGAAATTGACACTATGTGGGGAGCAAAGAGATATGACACAGTGGTAGAGTTTCGAAACAAAATGTGGCATGACATATAAATTAAACCAGGAACAGGTTGAATCATTGCAAACTAACTTTAATAACAAGTAAAGATTTGCTAAGTTCGTCTGGTTCAAATCTTGGTTACCCACCACCGTGGACTCCGCTAAAATTTGTCCTTATTAATTCAGTTTGTATGTACATTCGAGAATTGGTTGCGACTTTTATGGTCTCAAGTAGTCATATCCGGGAATTAGTATTTATTGGGCCCATTTCAGTATATATCCCGATTCGGTTCATACTCGTGGCCAGTGTGGAAGTCATAGCAGCGGTATTTGTGTAAAATTTCAGCCAAATCATGTGCAAATTCGGGTCTCAAGTAGCTCAATAAGACAAATCCGGGGATCGCTTTATATGGGGGCTATATCAGTATATAGACTGATTCCGATCCTACTTGGCATGGATGTTGGAAGTAATATCAGAAATCTTTGTGTCAAATGTCAGCCAAATTAGATGAAAATTGAGTCCTCTAGTGGCTCAAGAAGTCAAAAATCGGTTTATATGGGTGTATACCAGACTATGAACCTATTAAAATCTTACTCCGCAATGATGTTGAAGGTCGGAGCAGAAGTCTTTCTGCCAAATTTCAGGATGAAAACTATTATTATATTATAGACCGATTCGGTTCATATTCCATACTGATATTGGAAGTAAGTACATAAGTCCTTGTGCCAAGAAGTCCAATTTGGGGATAAGTTTATATGGAGGCTATAGCCAAATCTGAACCGATATGGCCCATTTGCAATCCTCAACGACGACATCGATAAGAAGTATATCTTTCTATAATTGGCTATGGCAGATTTGTCCCAATAGTCGAACGTAGTCAAGCTTTCTAAGTGCCTCGAACCACTGCGCTTCTACTATAATTTCCGACACCATGGTTTGAAATGCTTTTCACCACCTGTTCTTTTTATCGGGCTTTTGAACGCCCAGGATTGCGTGTGTTCGATTTAGAGAAACCCTATTTGCCATAGCTTCTTCATTCATTCTAACAACAAGACCTAGCCAACGCAACCGTTGAATTGTGATGCGTTTAACTATGCTATCGTCGTCATACAGTTATTCATACGACCCACAGTGGGAGAAAATCTAAAAAAAAACTAGTAAAAAATATGCCGTGTGAGAAAGGGTAGAGATATCTCTTTGAAATTTGAAATGGTTGGAGGTGAGGTGTAAACGAAATTGTATTTCAAGGCCCAGGTTGTCCGGGCGCCTTTTGCCAGATCGCTAAAGTTGATCACATCTTTTTTTGTGGTCCGATTTTCAAAATTCTTTTGCTGGATATCGCTCAAAAACCCTTACAAAAAAGTCTGCTTGAAGTGTATAATAACTCCGATGGTTTTGAGCATATACTATTGGCTTGCCCAAAAAGTAATTGCGGATTTTTCATATAGTCGGCGTTGACAAATTTTTTCACAGCTTGTGACTCTGTAATTGCATTCTTTCTTCTGTCAGTTATCAGCTGTTACTTTTAGCTTGCTTTAGAAAAAAAGTATAAAAAAAAGTATATTTGATTAAAAGTTCATTCCAAGTTTTATTAAAAATGCATTTACTTTCTTTTAAAAAATCCGCAATTACTTTTTGGGCAACCCAATAGTTTTAGTTTTTATTTGTTGAAATTTTGGCCGAGATTGGCTTTGTATTTTGCAATTTACGAAGACATTTAGATATTTTCTTGATTTTTTTTACAAAAATCCCCAAAATACTCCTTTTGAGCAATGATGGTTTCAAAAACGCCATTTTTTGGTAAATTTGCCGTGGAGGCTACAAATATTGCAATGTGCAAAAAGAAGTAAGAGCGTGCCAAGTTCGGACGGGCCGAATCTCATATACCCTCCAACATCGATCGCATTTGCCGAGTTCTTTGCGCGGTATCGCTTTTTAAGCAAATAGGGAATAAAGGATAAGAATTGTTATGCTATTGGAGATATTCGGACCATAAGTGAATTGAATGTTGAAGACCACGAGTCAAGATCCCAGACCGGTTTATATGGCAGCTACAATACATCAGGTTATGAACCGTTTTGAACCATACTTTAGGCAGTTGTTGAAACTAAAATTAAAACACCACGTGCAAATTTTGAGCTCAATCGGATAAGAACTGCGAGCTCTATATGCTCTATATGCTTTAGAAAAAAAGTGTAAAAAAAGTATATTTGATTAAAGTTCATTCTAAGTTTTATTAAAAATACATTTAATTTCTTTTAAAAAATCCGCAATTACTTTTTGGGCAACCCAATATATAAAAACATGGACCAATTTAGTCAATTAAGAATCCCAAACGACCCACATAAATAAGATATATTTGTGCAAAATTTCAAGCGTCTATTTAGCTTCACTCCTTCGAAAGTTAGCGTGTTTTCGACAGGCGGACGGACGTACATGGCTGGATCGACTTAAAATGTCATTACAATCAAGAATATATGTACTTTATGGGGTCTTATTTCGAGATGTTACAAACGGAATGACGAAATTAGTATACCCCCCATTTTATGTTGGAGGGTGTAAAAACATGTGCACACTTGGGGGAACTAGGCTGTCGAATTTTTGAACTCGATGGGTTTTTCCATTTTTTTAATTAAAAAAAATGCTTCTTTTGAAGAACATACAGCACCCGTTGAAGTTGACATATCATGTTCAAGTTTCACTTAAGAAGCATCTACAATATGTCTTCTTCAGAAAAAAAGAAAAAATTAAGTTATTGTAGGCAAGTTTTTTTCAATAAAGACTAATATCAATGAAAATACTTTTTTCGACCAAAAAATTAACTTTATCACACTTTGTGACTTATCAGCTGTAACACAGCTGTGGAACAATGTCGTTGTAAGTTTTGCAACGAATCAATCTTACAATCATGCATAAAAATTAATATCTCACAAATGTGTTCGTAAAATGCAAAATCCTAAGCCAATCTCGGCCAAAATATCAACAAATAAAAACAATATCAACAAAAGTTATTGTACACCTCATGCGGATGAAGCCGCAATTTATTTATTTTTTTTTTTTTTGATTTGGCTGAAATGTTGCGTTTTGTTACGATAACTGTAATAACTGTGTCGACTGCGGTCCAAATCGGTCTATAACCTGATATAGCTCTCATATCAACCGATCTCCCGATTTAACTTCTTGAATCCTTACTAGCCGCAATTTGTGTCTGATTTGGCTGAAATTTGGAGCGCGGTGTTCTGCTATGATTTCCAACAACTGCGCCAAATACGGTCCAAATCAATCTATGACCTGATATAGCTTCCATGTGAACCGGTCTCTGGATCATAGTTGTTTGGTTCCTAGAAGCTTTCATGTTTGTAGAAGTTTGGAATGTAGAATAAAATTATGCCCTTTTACTAAATTTATTTTTTATAAATTTTTAGCAGAATCCACTTAGCAGGCTTTTACTTGTTAATTCGCACTTCTTTGTTTCAATACAATAAGTAACACCCAACCACCTACTGCATACGACCTGTACTTTAGTTAAGTTACAAAATTTTTTGTCTTGTTGTGCAGACTCCAAGACAAACAACAATAAAATTGCCAATGCCACACAAAGCCGAGCCTTTAGAAATTGGCTGACCTACATAGCAAGTAGGACCATGCACATCGCACCCTCACCATACACTCACCTAAATAGTCATACTCTTTCTCTCGCACCATTTGTTTCTCTTAATCTGACCACTAATACTCCCATTTATGGCTTTGCATTCACACCCATAACGAATGCTGTAGAAAACAACTAACAAAAATTTGCTGTGTTTCTTCTTTTATTGAAAATAAATTCCTCATTTTCATGGCCTTTCTTTAAGGAAAATTTATTTGCATATACATTCGTCACTTATCTGGAAAAATTTACATTCGATTGAAATCCATTTAGCCCTTTAATTGAAATCCATTTAACCGTTTGGCCGTAATATGTACCACAAAATCGCCTTTATAAAACCTTTGGCCGTTTAATGGATCCTTAACTTGGAGACTTGCCTCTTTAGCTCGAAAACATTACCACAAATTTTCGATCCAGGAAAAAAATAATTTTTAGTAATTTTTGTATGCATAGTCGCCCATAAACCGATTAATGACTTTGTTTATAGCCAACACCACTACAGTCTCATAACTGAGGATTGTTTTCAACAATCAAAAGAAGAATATATGTAATCTTTGCCCAGAACTACGATCGAATCTTAAACACTTCCCAATTCGATGTTGTCATATCCGTCTGGCTGTGCGTACGTCTGCGGCTTTGTGTGACTTTATTTCATACCCATTAGATTGGATTAAGGACATATTCATGATCTCCCTAAAGGATTAAAATAAATACACAACTCCAACCCAGTGTGCAATTTCCTCTTTTCTCTCTTCGTGTTTCACCACTTGCATTGTGATAGCGTTAGCTACAGTTCTAGCCTTGCAGATTTACGTTCTTTGGTTTTCCTATACTGAAATTTTTTGCGCTGTGGGAGTCAATTTGGTTGGCAAGAATATTATCATTGTTTCAGTGTTATACACACACACACATATATAATACATTCATGTGCACACATATAATACATTACTGCAGCTTTTGCAATATTCTCTGCTCATCTCAGCATGTTTAGTTGATTCTGCAAGCATGTCTTAAAGTGCATAAAAAAGTCATTATTTTAATAGTACTTTTAAGAGTAAAACCCTAAAACAACTGCTTTATTTTCTAGAGGGGATTTTTTCTTTAGCTAAATTATGAGAGTGCAGAATATTTTAACCGAAAAGGGCCATATAATTTTTTTTTGGAACATTGGTACTTACGAAATACACAAATTAAGGCTTCAGATAAAATATTACGATGCCACTTGCACCAGCTGACTTACAATTGCGCAGGTTGGGCTGACACAAAATTAGTCTTGAAGGTTATCCTTATGAATATATTTAGGATTGGATTAAGGTGACGTGTTTATTATATGATCCATAAACTACAAAAAGGGATCACGTTACTATTGGTGCGTCCTTTAATTTAGTCACCTTGTATCAACGAATGTAAAGACTGCAAAAGGAGTGGTATCTGGAGACAAGGGAAAAAAAGCAATGTCCATTCTGCAGAAGGAAGAGAGAAACAAGTGAATAAGAGCCTATTGAGATCAACATATAGTCCCAAATTTCTATCATAGAATTGAACATTAAACCCATGGCCCTTTACTGATGACAATGATGATATCCCAAAACCAAACCCCGATGATGATATTTCATGTATACTGGCTAGTCAGAAGGAGATCAGCTAATCAGTAACCAACTGAAAAAAGACAAAGCTGAACGAACTGTTACGATGCTAGTTAAACAACATAAGACCAAATGAGACACTCTAACAAGAGTAAAGCCAATGTGATGATTGAAACCTTAGCAAACTATGGGCCTTACATGTTTCAACTACCAAGGAATATGTACCATAGTTCCAGTAGTGGGGTGGGAACATATATGGCCCGTTTGTAACACCTCGAAATATTGGTCGGATCAGAATTGCGCTCTATAGTAGCTCAAGAAGTCAAGAATTAAGATTGGTTAATATGGCAGCTTTATCAAAACGTGGACCGATTTGAATAAAACACCTTATGCAAAACTTCAGGCAAATTGAATAGGAATTGCGCCCTCTATGGCTCAAGAACTCAAGATTCAACATGGGTTTATATGGCAGCTATATCATGTTGTAGACCGATTCCAACCATACTTAGCACAGTTGTTGAAAGTCATAACAAAACACATCGTGCAAAATTTTTGCCAAATCAGATAGGAATTGCGCCCTCTAAAGGCTTAAGAAGTCAAGACCCCAGATCGGTTCATATGACAGCTATATCAGGTTATTGACCGATTTGACCTTTTTTGCCTAAGAAGAGATGCCGGGAAAAGAACTCGACAAATGCGATCCATGGTGGAGGGTATATAAAATTTGGACCTGCTGTACTTAGCAACCTCTTACTTGTTGGGTACTTGGCGTCATATTTTTTATATCAAGTTGTACTCTACTCTTAAATACCTTTAATTTGATACCCATATTGTCCCAAACGGCAAACGTGCCCGTTTGGATGGGTTTTGGGTGGGGCGTCCCCCCAGGTTATTTGACCTCAAAGTTTTATAACAATTTTGTGTTTCTGGGTAACCATAAGTTGGTATAAAAAATTTTGCTTTAATCGGTGCTCGTAACTCCGAGATCCGACGTTTTTGAGATACCGGGCAAAGAACTTTACAAATTGCAGCCATAGTGAAGGGTATATAAGATTCGGTCCGGACGAACTTAGCACGCTTTTACTTGTTCTCAACGTGTTGAGTATGCATATTATTAAAATAACAATTAATATTTATTTCTCCAAAAACCCAATTAGCTTAGAAAAGATGAGAACAATACTCTTCAAACTAGTTGACAACAATTTAATGAAGATGATGATGCGTGTGGGTGTTTGTGTGTGTGCGTGTGCGTGTGATATTAAGGCAAATTTGAAAAGGTATGTCGATACTGAGAATTTCTAAATTGCAGACGCCATTGAAGAGAGCCGAAAAGAATCACCCGCTATGCATAATGACTTCAAAGGCAAAAGCATTTAATTAAAAATTAAAAATTTAATAACAAAAGATGACAAGCACGCTGACAAAACACATCCCCACTTTCTCCTACACGATTTCCATTGTCATGACGAGTTAACACATTTTCACAAACAAACATTTCATATCAGCTTAGATAATAAATGAATCCGTTGGATACATCCATGACATACATAAACGCAGACACAAAACACCAAGCGAGCAAAATAAATAAACAAACACACACACACATACACGCACAATATCAGCCACACCGACAGGCATGCTTCTTGACAACCCTTACAGCAAAGAAACGCAATCTATACCGTAGTATAGATCCATCGCCCCTTCGCCCGCAAGTGACTATCTGAGTTGGGATGTTTTTTTAAAAAAAAAAAAATAAAAATCAACAACCAGAAAAGTATAAAAGATAAACTCTGAAACAAATGAAAGCAACTGTTTGTTAAGCGCCAACAAAATGAAATGAATAAGGCAAGGCATCATACTAAATTACCTGAAGGGTTACAAAAATGAAGGATGTCAATGTTGCACATTGTCATGATGTTGTCCTTAGCATCCATGTGCATATTCATACACACAAACAATGCCTGAATGGCGTATGCTATATGGCACATCTAATCTCAATGCATGACACACACAGAGACATACATCTGAACAAAAGTCCTGGGTTAAAGACGGCTGACTACCTACCGTGCTGCAAAAAGAGAGAGAGAGGGAGAGAGAGAGAAAAAGAAAAACAAATAAGTTGAAGTACAAATACGATACATATACACGCATATATTTATAAGTAAATATTTAATTTTCTTTTTATTGTTGCATATAAATGTTTGTGCAAATATTTAACCAGCAAATAGTATAAAACGTATCGCACCGACTCTGTTGAAAGATCAAAGAACAAGGATTGAACATTTCAAGTATTATTCATTTTAGGTTTCCAAGTGATGTCTAAACATTTTGATATCCATATGTCGTATGGATGACACTTGAATTGGATCAAATACAAATATGGCCTGTGATGCTGTGATTTTTAAAGTTGTACGACTAAGTGTTGATTATGGTAAAAACTAAAAACCTGGTTTTTTGTTATATACTTAATCCTATTTTAAAACTAAACAAATAAAAAAGCATTAAGTTCAGCTAGGCCGAATCTTGGGAACCCTACATCATGGATTTTGCTAAAAGTTAACACAAAGGATTTGGACCGTACACGACAAGATTTTTGAAAGTCATAACGTACAAAATTTCAGCCCCATCGGATAAATATCAGGCTTCCAGTGGCTTAGGATATCAAATCAGTGGATCGGTTTATATAGGAGCTATATAAGGTTATACACCGACTTGGACTATACCTGTCATGGTTGTTGGAAGTCATAACAGAACCGTATATGCAAAATTTCAGCCCAATCGGTTAACAACTGCGGCTTTTAGGGGCTCAAGATGTCAAATCGGGAGATAGGTTTATATGGGAGCTCTATTAGGTTATATACCGATTCAGACCATACTTGGTACGATTGTTGGAAGTCGTAATAGAACACTATTTGCAAAATTTCAGCCCAATCGGTTTATAATTGCAGTTTCTAGCACCTCAAGAAGTCAAGGCGAAGGACCACATTTTATGGAAGCTATATCCATATCCGAACCGAAATGGCCGATTTTTAATACCCAACGACATTAATGAGAAGTATCTGTGCAAAATTTTGTGCGACTGGCTCTACACGTCCGAACGCTATCGTGATTTCCACAGACGGACGGACATGGCTAAACCGATCCAAAATGTTAAGAGGATTAAGAATATGAATACTTTATGAGGTTGCACATCAATATTTCGAGATGTTACAAATGGAATGACTTGATCTTATGGTGGTGGGTTTGTCATTCCGTTTGCAACACATCGAAAGATCCAATTCCGACCCTATAAAGTATATATATTCTTGATTTTTGTAAAAATTTAAGACGATCTAGTCCTGTCCGTCCGTCAGTATGTTGAAATCACGCTACAATCTCTAACAAGTAAGAGCGTGCTAAGTTCGGCCGGGCCGAATCTTATATACCCTCTATCGAGCTCTTTGCGCAGTATCTCTCTTTAAGCAAACAAAAACTAATGAATAAGGACGGTGGAGGAGGAGGGCTATATGATCTTATAGTCCGATTTGGGGCTCAAGAAGCAAAATAGGGAGATGGGTTTATATGGGAGCTGTATCAAGCTATACATCGATTCAAACCATGCACATACGAATGTTGAAGGTCATGGGAGAACCCGTTGTACGAAATTTGTGCCAAATCGGATGAGAATTGCGCACTCTAGAGGCTCAAGAAGTCAAGATCCCAGATCAGTTTATATTGCAGCTATATTAGGTTATGTAGCGAATTGCGCCATACTTATCACAGTTTTTGGCAAAATTTTAGCCAAATCGGATAAGAATTGCGCCCTCTAAAGGCTCAATAAGTTAAGATCCAAAAGCGGTTTATATGACAGCTATATCAGGTTATGAACCGTTTTGAACCATACTCAAAACACTACGTGCAAAATTTCAGTCAAATCGAACGACATTTGCGCCCTCTAGAGACTCAAGAAGTCAAGACCCAAGATCGGTTTATATGGCAGCTATATCAAAACATGGACCGATTTGGCCCATCTACAATCCCAACCGACCTACACTAATAAGAAGTATTTGTGCAAAATTTCAAGCGGTGAAATTTTTGAAAGTTAGCGTGCTTTCGGCAAACTGACGGACGGACGGGCATGGCTAGTTCGACTTAGAATGTCACGACGATCAAGAATATACATACTTCAAGGCGTCTTAGACGCATATTTCGAGGTGTGACGAAATAAGTATACCCCCATCCTATGGTGGGGGGTATAAAAATAAAGATATTGAGCTGAAACTTTGCACGGATTGTTTTTTTGTCCATAGGCTGGTTAAGTTCGAAGATGGGCTATATCGGACTATGTCTTGGTATAGCCCCCATATTGACTGAACCACCGATTAAAGGTCTTAGGCCAACAAAAGCCACATTTATTATCCGATTTTGCTGAATTTGGGACAGTGAGTTGTGTTAGGTCACTCGACATCCTTGTTTAATTTGGCACAGGTCGGTCCAGATTTGGATATAGCTGCCATATAAACCGATCTCTCGATTTAACCTTGGGGCCATAAAAGGCACATTTATTGTCCGATTGTGCCAACATTTGAGACAGTGAGTTGCGTAAAGCTATTTGACATTAATCTTCAATTTGGCCCAGATAGGTCCAGATTTGGATATAGCTGCCCATAAAAGACGCTTTTATTGTCGGATGTTGCCGAAATTTGGGACAGTGAGTTGTATAGGTCCCTCGACATCTTTTTGCAATTTGGCCTAGACCAGTCCAGATTTGGATACAGCTGCCATATAAACCGATCTCTCGATTCAAGGTCTTGTGTGGGACCATAAAAAGCGCATTTATAATCCAATTTCGATAAATTTGACACAGTGACTTTTGTTAGGCTTTTCGACTTCCGTGTCGTATATTGTTCAGATCGGCTTCTAGGGGCTCAAGAAGTCAAATTCGGGGAACGGTTTATATGGGGCCCAATTTCAGCTAACTCGGATTAAAATTGAGGCATCCAGGGGATAAAGAAGATAAATCCGCGGAACGGTTTATATGGGGGCTATATAAGTTCATAGACCAATTCGGATCATACTTGACACGAATGTTGGAAGTCATAACTCAAGTCCTAGTTCCAAATCTCAGCCAAATGGTGGGAAAATTGAGGCTTCGAGGGGCTCAAGAAGTCAAATCCGAAAAACGGTTTATATGCGGTCTATATAAGTTTCTAGACGGATTCGTATCATACTCTGTATGGATCTTGGAAGTCCAAACAGGAGTCGTTGCACTAAGTATCAAATCGTGTGAAAAAAAGGGCTGCTAGGGGTTCAAGAAGTGAATTCCGAGAATCGGTTTACATAGGGGCTATATCAGTTTATAGACCGATTCGGATCATAATCGTCACAGATATTGTCAAGTCAAAACAGAATAGAAGTGTCTGTGTCTAATTTCATCGAAACCGGATGAAAATTGAGGCCTCTAGGGGCTCAATATATCAAAACTAGGGATTAGTTTAGATGGATGCTTAATAAGTTTATAGAACGATTCAGTACATAATCGGCACATATGTGCACGGTTAAATCTGACGAAAATTTAGGCTGCTAAAGGTTCAAGAAGGCAAATCTGGGGATCGGTTTATATAGACTGATTCGGGCCATATTCGCCACAGATGTTGGAAGTCATAACAGAAGCATTTGTGCCAAATTTCAGCTAAATTGGATGAAAATTGAGGCTGTAAGGGGCTCAAGAAATCAAATCCGAGAATTGATTTATATTGGGGCTATATCAGTTTATAGACCGATTTCGATCATACTCGGCATGGATGTTTATATTCAGAACCCAAGTCCTTGTGCCAAATTTCAGCTAAAGCGGATGAAATTGAGGGGTCTAGGGGCTTAAGAAGTCCAAACTGGGGATCGGTTTACATGGGGCCTTTATCCAAATCTCAACCGATTTGACCCGTTTGCAATTCCCAACGACCTACATCAAAAACAAGTCGCCTGCAAAATTTCAAGCGGATATCTTTATTCGTTCGATTTTTATCGTGATTTCTACAGACGGATAGACAGATGCACGGACAGACGGACGGACACGGCTAGGTCAACTTACAATGTCAAGATGATCAAGAATATATCCACTTTATGGGGTCGTAGATTAATATTTCGAGGTATTACAAAGGGAATGACTATGGTTGTATACCTCCACCCTATGGTGGTATAAACATGTCGGTGAACTTGTATTTAAAGGCAAAATTTTAACAAATTTTTCTCTAACAATAAAGTTTCTGTAGACGAATTACCAACAATTATTTAGTTTTTTTTTAAGTAATACCACTTTGTGTTAAATACCATAAGTAAAAGGGCAAACTCGATTGTGATTTTACACAATATTTAAATGAAAGTCACATTATGGTATTTAAATTTTTCGAATGAACTCTTTCAAGCCTATTTGTTGCATTTACATGTGGAACCTTAAGCATTTTCACTTGAATACATTTTGCAACTCTTTTTAGTGTGCAGACATTTGTAGAACATGGCTTTTCGAAAGTACAGCCAGAATACAAGCAAGCAAGCAAGCGAGCACTGTAATTACCACATCAACCACTGATGGGAAACCAATACCATCGACTTTACCACAACCGACATAAATTACAAAAAATCTGAAAATCGTATAAGCATGTGTGGCAATGCATAAAACCTCAATAAAACAATTTTTATTCTTATTACTGTTAAAGACTTGTTTTTTTTTTAACAATGTTATGGAAAATACTTTGACAATTTATTGAATATTTAAAATGGAGTATATAGGCATGAGGTGCAGTCAGGATGCAAACTGTATACCTTCCAATGAAGTGAGTTCTCAAGGTTGTATGGATGATTAAATTTTATAGAAGCTTTTGTATAAAATAGTTGACATGAATATTTGAATTAAGAAAAAGTCCATATGTATTGGTATAGAAAGCAGGTTGGTCAGTTAAAACAAGAAAAAACGTGCTAAGTTCGGCTGGCCGAATCTTGGCCACCCACAACCATGGATACCGCTTAAAATTTGCATTTATTAACTCAGTTTGTATTTGATTTTTATTGCAGCTGCTATAGTCTTAAGTAGTCATATCCGGGAATTGGTAATGGGCCTGTATAGGTATATAGACCCATTCGGATCATACTTGGTACGGATGCTGCAAGTCATAGCCATAGTATTTGTGTATTACAGCCAAATCAGATGAAAACAAAGGCTTCTAAGAGCTCAAGAAGCCAAATCCGGGGTTCGCTTCATTCTTTTTGGAGATGGGCTGAACGTTCGCAAACTTCCAACTCGCCGGAAAAACTTCCCTCATGGTAAGCTAGGTTGAAAAGGTTACTTAGTGGTCGAGCAAGCGTCGAAGAACACTTACAAAGGACAAGTGTTGATATATTATCCGGGCCTGGAGATTTGTTAACATCGAGATTAGCAAGGAGCTTTTTTAATTCCACGTATTCGAAAGAATATCTGGGGCATCGAACTAGATACACTTTCAATCGTCGGGAGTGGGTGATTGCTAATCGGCAGGGAAGAAACATTTCAGCAAACAATTCAGCCATTAGATAAGCCTTATCAACCGCGCCGGTGGATAACTGGTCATCTTTAACAAGGGTTGGGATTACCGATGGGTTACCCCTTACTCATTGTACGATTGACCGAAAACTCTTGCTTCCCCGAGGGGAAGCAGGTAGACCCTGTTCGTAAGTGGCTTAACACAACTCACTGTCCCAAATTTCAGCAAAAACGTATAATAATTGTGGCTTTTATTGGCTCAAAACCTTAAACGTGGGAGATCGGTCTATATGGCAGCTATATCCAAATCTGGACCGGTCTGTGCTATATTGCAGAAGAATATCGAAGGACTTAACACAAACCACTGTCCCATATTTGGCAAAATCGGACAATAAATGTATTTTTTATAGGCCTAAGACCCTAAATCGAGAGATCGGTCTATATGGCAGCTATATCCAAATATGACCGATCGGAGCCAAATTAAGGAAAAATGTCGAAGGTCCTAACACATTTCACTGTCCCAAATTTCGTCGACATCGAACAATAAATGCTCCTTTTATGGCCACCTTAAATTTAGAGATCGGTCTATATGGCAGCTATATTAAAATCTTAACCGATTTGGGCCAAATTGAAGAAGGATGTCGAAGGTCCTAACACAACTCACTGCTCCAAATTTCGGCGATATCGGACAATAAATGCGCCTTTTATGGGCTCAAAACCTTAAATCGAGACATCGGTCTATATGGCAGCTATATCAAAATCTTAACCGATCTGAACCAAATTGAAGAACCGTGTCGAAGGGCCTAACATAACTCACTGCCCCAAATTCCAGCAAAATCGGATAATAAATGTGTCTTTTATGGGCGTTAGACCCTAAATCAGCGGATTGGTCTATATGGTAGCTATATCCAAATCTGAACCGATCTTTGCTAATTTGCAAAAGTATGTCGAGGGGCTTAACGCAACTTACTATCCTAAATTTCGGCGACATAGGGCAATAAATAGGCCATTTATTGGCCCAAAACCATAAATCGAGAGATCGGTCTATACGACAGCTATATCCAAATCTGAACCGATCTGAGCCAAAATGAGGTATCATGTCGAAGGTATCCAAATTTGGAAAAATCGAAATATGAGGTATCCAAATTTGGAAAAATCGGATAATAAATACGTCTATTATGGGCCTAAGACCCTAAATCGGAGGATCGGTCTATATGACAGCTATATCCAAATCTGGACCGATCTGGGCGAAATTTAAGAAACATGTCGAGTGGCTTAACACAACTCACTGTCCCAAATTTCAGCAAAATCGGATAATTAATGTGACTTTTATGGGCCTAAGACCCTAAATCGGCAGATCGGTCTATATGGCAGCTATATCCCAATTCTAGACCGATCTGAGCCAAATTGAAGTAGGATGCTGCAGGGCCTAACATAACTCACTGTCTCAAATTTTGGCAAAATCGGATAATAAATGTGACTTTTATGGGCCTAAGACCCTAAATCGGCAGATCGGTCTATATGGCAGCTATATCCAAATCTGGACCGATCTGGGCCAAAATGATGGACCATGTCGAAGGGCCTAACACAACTCACTGTTCCAAATTTCGGCAAAATCGGATAATAAATGTGGCTTTTATGGGCTTAAGACCCTAAATCGGCGGATCGGTCTATATGGGGGCTATATCAAGATATAGTTCGATATAGCCCATTTTCGAACTTAACCTGCTTATAGACCAAAAATAAAGAATCTGTGCAAAGTTTCAGCTCAATATTTCTATTTTTTAAAGACTGTAGCATGATTTCAACAGACAGACGGACGGACATGGCTAGATCGTCTTAGATTTTTACGCTGATCAAAAATTTATATACTTTAAAAGGTCGGAAATAGATATTTCGATGTGTTGCAAACGAGATGAAAAAATGAATATACCTCCATCCTTCGGTGGTGGGTATAAAAATCCTATCAGATTAAGATATCGCTCCCATAATTATAACTTCATCCGATGTGGCCTTTAAAGGCCGTAGTCGCACCAACGTTGGTCAATCTTTATAAAATTTTCCAAGACTCGTTTGATTTGACGTCTCAATAAATGTGCTAAATTTCATAAAATTCGGTCCAGATTTAGATATAGCTTCCACATATATCTTTCAGCCAATATGGCCTTTTAAGACTTTAGTAGCCACAATTTTGGTTCGACCGTTACGAAATTGTGCACGATATGTTTTATTGGGCGTCCCAATGCGTGTACAAAATTTCATAAAAATCGGTCCAGATTTAGATATAGCTCCCATATATATCTTTTAGCCGATATGGCCTATGTAGCCACAATCTTGCCTCGATCTTTATAAAATCTAGCACGAGTTGTTTTATTTGACGTTCCAATATGTTTGCAAAATTTCATCAAAATCGTTCCAGATTTTGATATACCTTCGACATATATCTGTCATCTGATATGGCCCTTTAAGGTTGTAGTAGCCACAATTTAGGTCCTATCGTAAGAAAATCTTACAAGGTTATATTCAATATTTCAATAGGCATGCAAAATGCATGTCTGACTAGATTTCAACATAGGTTCCATGTATTAAAAGTAGTACGCAGTGTAGATGGTGGTGTAGGGTATTATGTAGTCGGCCCCGTCGGACGTTTGCCTTTCCTTACTGGTTTCACATATCAAACTGATTTCATTTATGCATTATTTTGGGTGCTATTGTAAGGCAATAACCATCTCAGTCTTGGTTAAAGTAATAACACTCTCCGTCCAGACGCAACGTTTTCTCATATATCATTGAAATCAATTTCGTATAATTTATCGTTAACATAAGTTTCAACATGTCTAACAACCAGGTTAAATTATGACACTTGGTTATACCTTTTTACTTGGCTTTTGTCGCATTTGTTGTTGTTGTTGTTTTTAGCTGCTGTCAACACTTAATAATTTTTTAAGTCATTTCTCATAGAGTGCGTTTCATGCTGGCATCGCAAAAAGCACACTCGTCTACATATCATGTGATATTTTAAATGCCAAAAACATTTATGGCAAAAATAGATGGGCATAAAAAATGATATGTTTGTCACAAACGTGGCAGGGTCATAAGCGTGTCTCTTCTATATGCAAATATAAAATATGGATTTTTTCTATATAAATTATTCACAAAGAAACCCTAACAAGGCACAGTGGTATTTACTGTTAATATGATTGTGCTTGACTTTTTATTATTTGTCTTTTTTTTCGTTAGCGTAACAATTTATTTTGTGGAGAAAAAAACAGCATAATGTAATTTCATTGATTGTCAATGTGGTTGGGAAATGCACGTATAGAAATGGTTTCCGGCAGGGCAAGGCTTTTTAAAACATTTCATTAAAATAAAACAGGGCGGTAGTGATAAAGGTAGAAAGTTTATTTTGATAAATAATTCCAGAGTAAATATCTAAAGTCAAAAGGGGGGAAGTGCTGCCATAAAAAGCCACCCCATAAACCCTCTAAATGAACATAAAGACCGATAGGGACTGATATGAAAGGTTATAAAAAGTATATTGCGAATCGTACGTCAAAATTTTCCCGCCATTTGTATACCCACCACCGAAGGATGGGGGTATATTCATTTTGTCATTCCGTTTGCAACGCATCGAAATATCCATTTCCGACCCTATAATGTATATGTATTCTTGATCAGCGTAAAAAACTAAGACGATCTAGCCATGTCCGTCCGTCTGTCTGTTGAAATCACGCTACAGTCTTTAAAAATAGATATATTGAGCTGTAACTTTGCACAGATTCTCTTTTCGTACATACTTACTTACTTTAATTGGCTACAACAGAATATTTGTTCCACTAGCCGAACGTAGAATAGCGTTCCAAGCGCCTCGATCTTCTGCGCTCATTCTAAAATCTCTAACACCAAGTTTCGAGGTGTCTCCCACAACTTGATCTTTCCATTGGGTTTTTGGTCTTCAGGTTTGCGTGTACCACAGTAATTGCCTTCAAAAGACTTCTTTGCTGGAGCTTCTTCATCCATTCTGACAACATGACCTAGCCAACTCAGCCGTTGTATTTTGATGCGTGTAACTATGCTATCGTCGTCATACAGCTCATACAGCTCGTGGTTCATACGTCGCCTATATTCTCCGTTAACGCAAACTGGTCCACATATTTTACGAAGCATCTTTCTCTCACTCACTCTCTAAGCACTGCCTCATCTGCTTTCACAAGTACCCATGCTTCAGAACCATATTACAGCACAGGTAGTATCAGTGTCTTGCAAAGTGTACTCTTCGTCTGTTGAGAGGTGGCCTTGTTTCTAAACTGCTTACTTAGTCCAAAGTAGCATCTGTTTGCCAGTATTATTCATCGCTTAATCTCAAAACTGGTGTCATTCGCTTCGGTTACGGCGGTGCCAAGGTAGTTAAAGTTATTGACTATCTCAAACTTGTGGTTCCTAACTTTCTCCATTTTCTTTATCTGCTCGGGTGTGCAAGGTTTTTATGGAGCTGAAACCATCCATTTCGTCTTATCTCCATTTACAGCCAGACCCCTTTTCACTGACTCTCTTTCGATTCTTTCAAAGGCTGCAGTTACTACTTCCGGTGAACGACCTATGATATCGATGTCGTCGGCATAGGCGAGTAGCATGTGTTCTCTTGTGATTAGTGTGCCATATCTATTCACATCTGCATCTCGTATAATCTTCTCCAGCAGGATATTAAAGAGATCAAACGATAGGTTGTCTCCTTGTCTGAAACCTCGTTTGGTATTAAATGGTTCGGAGAGATTCTTTCCTATTCTTACTGAGGAACGCGTATCAGCAAGCCTCATCCTAGGATTTGGTGCAGAGTGAATATCTGGTCTAGGGTGGATTTACCAGGTCTAAAGCCGCATTGATAGGGCCCAATTATCTCACTGACTTTAGGTTTCAATCTTTCACACAGTACGCTCGAGAGTATCTTGTATGCGATGGGGAGGAGACTTATTCCTCTGTTGTTGGCACATTCCGTCTCGTCTCGTTTCTTGTGTACGGGACATAGTATACTAAGGCATACGACTTTTCAGCGTGTCGCCTCCGGTCCTAAATAGTTCAGCGGGTAAGCCGTCGGCTCCTGCTGCCTTGTTGTTCTTTAGTCGCGTCACTGCTTCCTGGATCTCATTCTGACTAGGAGGTTAACATTCTATACCATCATCAGGGATTGATTCTGCGATATCCTCTTCGCCGCCAACATCGGACACCAGCAGTTGGGTAAAATGTTATTTCCATATCCTCAGCATGTTGTTTGTGTCAGTTATCAGATTTCCTTCTTTGTCTCTGCAGGAGGATGTGCCTGCACCAAAGCCATCGGTTTGATGTTTAATTCTTTAGTAGAATTTCCGGACTTCATTCTGACTCCTGTACATCTCAATTCGCTCGCACTCAGGTCTTTCCATTTCCTTTTTCTTTCTGCAGAATAGACGTTTCTCCTCTCTCCTTTTCTCCCGATACCTCTCCTTCATCAGGCGCATTGCTACTGATTGCAGCGTTGCTCTATATGTCGCATTCTTGGCTTCAGTAGCATCTCGACACTCTTGGTCGTACCATGGGTTTCTTTGTGGAGGCTTTCGGTACCCAAGTACGGATTTCGCGACATTTTCCATGGAGTGGGCAATAGTGTGCCACTGCGCCATTACATTGTCGGAACAAGGAGTGCTTTCATCAAGCAGTGGGGTCAGTCGAGTGGAGTATGCCTCTGCTATTTGTTGCGTTTGCAGCTTTTCAATGTCCAACTTCCGTGCAGTGTCAGATCGTACTTTCCTCGCCATGTTCAAACGGGTGCGAACCTTTGCTGCAACGAGGTAATGATCCGAATCTGTATTCGCTCCACGGATCGATTGTACATCTAACACGCTGGGTGAATGCCTTCCATCTATCACCACATGATCAATTTGGTTTCTCGTATTTTGATCGGGTGACAGCCATGTGGCTTTGTGAAGATTTTTATGTTGAAAACTGGTGCTACTAACTACCATGTTTTTTGCCGCGGCGAAATCAATCAGCCTCAACCAATACTGGACGTTATCTCGTGGAGGCTAAACTTTCCGACTGTTGGATTAAAAAAGTGACACGACTCACTATTTAAAATTTCAGAGAAATTGGGTAATAAATGTGCCTTTTACAAGCTTAAGACCCTAAATCGGCAAGTCGGTCTATATGACAGCTTTATGTAAATATGGTCTGATATAAACCATATTCGGGTCGGATGTCGTGGCCTTTATTGGTATGTTAGGTTAGGTAAGGTTGAAAAGAGGGTGCAGATATTAATCCGCCCCATGCCACTATGGACATACACCTAAGCCAGTAATCGGATTGTTGTGCGCTCTAAAAACCATAAAGTAACCTCTAAAAACAAAATTTTGAGTTAGGAATTCCGTGCTACTTAGATAATCCTTAATTGTTTTCAATGCCACTCCCCTAAGTTGGTTCATGTCTGATATTGTGTTTCCACCTAAGTACCGGCATCTGTTGGACGCGAAAGCCGGGCAATGACAAAGGAAATGCTCCAATGTCTCATCATCTTCCCCGCATGCCCTACACATGCTATCACTTACCGCACCGATTTTACATAAGTGAGCTCATAGTCCTATGTGTACCGTTATGATACCAATAGCTATACTGACCTCCTTCTTGCTTCCATGCAGTAATAGCCTCGTCTTCCCACGATCTTGATCCCCTCATAAGATTTCCTCCGTCCTAACGACCGTTTCGCTGTTCCACAATGTTGCATGCGCATTCGTCGCCCACTCCCTTAATTCGGACTGCGTCGACCCGAAAGGCTTTAGGTTAACCAAGTTGAAGGCAGTACTCTGGCCTTCACTGCCAAATCGTCTGCACTTTCATTTTCCCTTACTCCGTTATGGACCGGCACCCAAACGGTGCGCTAAAAAAAAAAAAAACGCTATGGCTTCGGGTTAACTTAGTTCATTGACGGCATTCCTCTGGCCTTCACTGCCAAATCGTTTGCTCTTTCACTCCCCTTTACTCCGTTATGACCCGGCACCCAAACGATGCGGATTTTGCCATCCTTGGAGAAGGCGTTAGTCCCGTGCACTGCAAGACTGTTCGTG
Organism: Stomoxys calcitrans; assembly: GCF_963082655.1. Classification (NCBI taxonomy): domain Eukaryota; kingdom Metazoa; phylum Arthropoda; class Insecta; order Diptera; family Muscidae; genus Stomoxys; species Stomoxys calcitrans. Next base: position 45,489,955 of record NC_081554.1, on the reverse strand, counting down.
ACCTTAACTTCCTTGTTGTTATTGCCCAAATGGCCAGTTTATTGTCCGCCAAAATGTGGTGGTACCATGGTCGCCCGGATCTTCGCCTGCAGGACCGTATTATGGTCAGGCAGTCTAAAGCAGATCTCAGTCCTTGGGCTCTTAATGTAAACCCCCAGGTCCACTCTGTCCCATAGATTTGATACATCCATGTAACATGATTTTCCAGTTGGCAATACTAGGGTGCCGTCAGACCAAGACTGTGCCGCTGGCAGCAGTGCCTCGCACTCGACCTCAAGTGTCGTCTCAGATATCCGATCGGAAACCTCTTCCCTTCCTCCAGATTTCTTATCGTCGACTCGATTATACCGCGATGATATGAGTTATTCCTCAATTCATTCTCCCATCGCCTTAAGTCTCATAGATGCAGACGCTGTCAATCGGTCGGTTGTTTGTAGCTGCCATATAGACCGAACTCTCGATTTAAGGTTTTGGCCCCATAAAAGACGCATTTATTATCCGATTTCGCTAAATTGTTACACAGTGACTAACTTTAGGCTTTTCGACATCCGTGTCTTATATGGTTCAGATCGGTCTATTTTTGGATATAGCTTCCAAAAAGCCCAATATTGAACCAAAATTGAACAGTGACCTGTATTTATTAGACCACTCAATGTCCGTGCCGAATTTGGTCCATATCGGACCACATTTGGTTATAGCTGCTATGGGTGCATAAATAGTGCATTTTCACCGTATTATGATGAAAGTTATGACAAAGTACATCCTGGCCGAACTTACGCCTTTTTACTTGTTTGTCCACCCATATAGGATGAGGGCATGCTAATGTAATTATTCCATTTGTAACACCTCGAAATATTGATCTAGGGCCCCAAAAAGTATATTCTTGGTCGTCATGGCGTACTAAGTCGATCTAGTCATGTCGGTCCGTCCGTCCGTCCATCTATCGAAATCACGCCAGCGGTCGAACGCGTAGAGCTAGCTGCTTAAAATGTTGTACATATACTTCTTATTGATGTAGGTCGTTTGGGATTGCAAATGGGCCCTATCGGTTAAGATTTGGATATAGCTCCAATATAAACCGATTTCCAGGTTTGGCTTCTTAAGCCCCTGGAAGCCGCAATTTTTACCCGATTTGGCTGAAATTTGGCGCGTAGTGTTCTGCTATGACTTCCAACAACTGTGCCGCCCGATATGACTTCTTGAGCCCCTGGAAGCCGCAATTTTCATCCGATTTGAATGAAATTTTGTACATAGTGTTCCGTTATGACTTCCAACAACAGTGCCAAATACGGTCCAAGTTGGTCAATAACCTGATATAGCTCCCATATAAACCAATTTCCCGGTTTGACTTCTTGAACCCCTGGAAGCCGCAATTTTTGTCCGATTTAGCTAAAACTTGGCATGTGGTGTTCTGTTATGACTTCCAACAACTGTACTAAGTACTGTCGAAATCGGTCAAGAACATGATATAACTCCCATAAAAACCGATCTCTCGATTTGACTTCTTGAGCCCCTGCAAGCCTCAATGTTCATCCAATTTGACTGAAATTTTGTACATAGAGTTCTGTTATGACTTCCAATAACTGTGCCAAGTACTCTTCAAATCGGTCAAGAACCCGATATAGCTCCCATATAAACCGATCTCTCGGTTGGACTTCTTGAGACCCTGCAAGCCGCAATTTTCATCCAACTTGGCTGAAATTTGGCATTATGACTTCCAACATATAAACCGATCTCCCGATTTGGCTTCTTGATCCCCTGGAAACCAAAATTTTTATCCGATTTGGCTGAAATTGTCTACATAGTATTCTGTTATGACTTCCAACAACAGTGCCAAGCACGGTCAAAATCGGTGAAGAACCTGATATAGCTCCCATATAAACCGATCTCCCAATTTGACTTTTTGAGCCCCTGAGAGCCACAATTTTCATCCCACTTGGCTGAAATTTTGTACATAGAGTTTTGTTATGACTTCCAACAACTGTGCCAAGTACTCTTCAAATCGGTCAAGAACCTGATATAGCTCCCATCTAAACCGATCTCTCGGTTGGACTTCTTGATTCCCTAAAGCCGCAATTTTCATCCCACTTGGCTGAAATTTTGTACATAGTGTTTTGTTATGACTTTCAACAACAGTGCTAAGTACGGTCCAAATCGGTCAAGAACCTGATATAGCTCCCATATAAACCGATCTCCCGGTTTGACTTCTTGAGCCCCTTAAAGCCGCAATTTTTGTCGGATTTGGCTGAAATTTGGTACGTTGTGTTCTGTTATGACTTTCAACAACTGTGCTAAATAAGGTCCAAATCGGTGAAGAACCTGATATAGCTCCCATATAAACCGATCTCCCGATTTTGCAAGCCGCGTAAAGTACGGTCTATTGCGGTCTATAACCAGATATAGTTCTAATCTTTTAGCAGAAACCATGGTAGTGGAATTCAAAGTTTTTGGTTTTTTTTTTTTTTTGTTGATCTGGTTACCAAACAAAGCGTTGAAATTTAGTTTTCAAATCACTGTTCTAAGCTATGTCACACAGCTTATGCGATAACACGTTCATCGTGGCTTATGCCTTCAAGTCAAATTTTTGAGGCTAAAAATTCAAGCCGCTTGCCACTGCCGAGTTGTCGTTTCCACCATGATTCGTTCGATAGGATCATGAAGTGTGAAATGAAAAAAATATGCATGAACACATTCTTAAGAATATATTAAATTCCTTACTGAAAAAAAAACACAGTGCCTGTTTAGCTTCAACGTATATCCGCATGTGAAAGTGAACAAGGAACCCCTTAAGCAAAAACAAAATCAATGAATAATCTCGTTATGTGGCAGATTTGGAGAAGAAGGCCCCAAAAATGAAGAGAGTTTTTTCCATCTTTTTTTTTTATCAAGCTCCTCAAGAACAAAATTGCCAAAATGTCTGAAACAGCACACACATATCAAGAGGGTAAATCTTGCATATGGAATTAAGAAATGAGATATGTGCCTAGGCACACATATGCACTCCAGCTACCACTTCTGAGAAGTTCAAGGCCAACCAAGTGGAATAAAATTCAAAAAAAAAAAAAAAAAAAACAAAATAATCTCCAATATATCGTATTAGTGTCCATGTGTGTGACAGTGAACGAAATTATATACAGTTCGGTAAAATCACATTATTTATTGTATTATTCCTCGAATAAAAAAGAAAAGCCTACTACCACTACACCTTTACTACACCACCACTACCACAAAAAACAGATTATAAATATTCATGATACGCGTCGGTGAATACAAAATTTAATTTTTGCCATTGGCTTTGCACTAAGCGTTTATAAGTGCTTCGAAACCACAAATTGTGTGTAGACTAACCGTTAGGCTCATTCAAATTTTCATAGTGCTTATTATGCGTAAATATTTAATGTGGAAATTATCATTGAGACCAACTATCATTAATCACACATTATTATACATTTTTCAATTAAATAAATAAATTATTCGACCCAATGAACAAGAGGCATTGCATTAGAAAAATCCCATACGCCACATGGGCCATGCAATACATACAACTCAAATGTTTGAATGCCCTACATTACATGGGTAGGTTAGGTTAGGTAAGAGTGGCAGTGAATTACATACTCACTTAGACAATTTTAAGTCCATTGTGATACCACAGTAGCGACAGACCAAGGCTTCTGGCGGGAATCAAACCAACGACCCCTGCACTGGTAACATATACAGATCAAAATTGTTTGAATACTTTATACTATACTAGATGGACAGGGCCCCTCCGCCAAGTCTTTTTTCACTCTCTTATTTTATCTGAGCCCTATACGGGCATGTTCGGGAAATAAGTCTTGTTTGGGGGTGCTGGAACGGCCTTTCAGATATTTCGCTCCAATGTGGATATCATATTGGTGCTCTACTCCCAAATAAATTTCATTGCAGCCTTTTATTGCTTTAGTCGGTAAATATGTCCGGTATGGTGGTATTTTTGGGGTGATTCATTCAGATTCATGCTCTAGTCTCAAATACCTTTCATTTGAACCACTTTATATTGGGCGCTACTTTTGGGGCGGTTTTGAGCCTGGGGCGGCCCCCTATATACTTGGACGCAATTTTTAGCACCATATTCGTATTTAACTCCCAAATACCTTTCATTTGAGTCCAATATTGTTCCAATGGGTAAATATGTCCTGCTGGGGGGATTTTGGGGGGTGGTGAGGCCCTTCGTACACCAAGGAATAAGGAATACATTTTCATATCAGATTTGTACTCAACTTTTAAATACCTTTCATTTGATACCCATATTGACCAAAGCGTTAAAAGTGTGCTGTTGGGTGGTGTTTAGGGGGTGGGTGACTCCCGATATTTTATGTCACATTTTTATGCCAAGGTCGTGTTCTACTCTTAAATACCTTTCATTTGATACCCATATCGTCCCTATCGGTAAACATGTCCGTTCGGGTGGGTTTTGGGATGGGGCCTCCCCCCAATTTATTTGACCCCAAAATATTATAACAATATCGTGTTTTTGGGGTACCATTAGATGGCATACGAAATTTCGCTTAAATCGGTGAACCCATCTCCGAGATCTGGTGTTGTAGAAAATTAGGGTGAGGGGGAGGGTCCGCCCCTCCTTCAGATATCAAAAAATTAAGTATCCTATTTAAACTGGAGGTTTGGATGTAAGGTGTACCCCATTCTTAAAATATTTTATTTCAGCCCGATATTCTCATGATGTCTGATTTAGGGGTGTTTTCGAGGAGGAGGTGGTCCCCCAGAGACTTGGCCATGAAAAAATATCAGCATCGTGCTCCTCTCTCAAATACCATTGGTTTTGAGAGAAGTTTACAGGATTTAAGTTTGGTTATCAAATTCGCTTTCTTATCTCAAATACCTTTCATTTGAGAAACATATTGGCATGGTCGAAAAATGTCTACCCTTTGGGCGTTGGGAGGTTTTGGGGAAGGGGTGATGCTTTAAATACATGGTCCTACATTTGGATATCAAATTCGTATTCTACTACCAAATACCTTTATTTGAGCCGCATATTGCGATGGTCAGTAAAAAATTGCTGTTTGTGGTGTAGTTTGGAATAGGGGTAGGAAATTGATCCCGAAAGTGGGTATAAATTCTTGCTCTACCCCAAATTCCTTTCACTTCAGCCCCACATTGACATGGTCTCTAAATATGCCCTATTTAGGGGTGTTTTGGGAAGTGGGGTGTTCCCCCAATCACTAAGGCCTAAAAATATATCTGCAACGTGCTCTATCCTCATATTTTTGAACCCCATATTGCCATTGGCCTTAAATATGTCCGGTTTGGGGTATGGGCCCTTAAAACTTTGAATATCGAGCTCCACTGTCTTGAAGACCCCGTATTTGCTTACAAAGAGCAAATACGTCCTACTTGGGGGTTGTTGTGGTGGCGGGACGTCCCCTAGAGAGTTGGTCTCGAATGTTGATGTCAGATTCATGGTCTACTCCCAAATACCCTTCATTTGAGCTCCATTTTTCTATAGTCGACCAACATGACCGGTTTGGGGGGTGTTTTGGGACGTGGGCGCCGTTTAGTGACTTGGCTTTGAAAATATATACTCTAAAATACCTCCTATTTGAGCCTCATATTGCAATGGTCAGCAAATGCTTCTTATTTGGGTGGTGTTATGAGTGTGGGTTGGCCCCATAGACACTTTTCCCGAACATTGATATCAGATTCGTGTTTAACTTTCAAAGACCTTTTATTTGCTATGGTCGTAAATTTGTCTTCTTTGGGGGATGTTCTCGGGGATGGGCGGCCCCTCAAACACTTGGTCCCACATCTGGATATCAGAGTCGCATTCTACACTTAAATACCTTTTATTTAAGCCCCATATTGTCATGGTCAGTAAATAAGTCCTGTTTGGGGGGTGTTTTGGGGAATGAGTGAACCCCCAGAAACTTTGTCCCAAATTTGAATATCAGATTCGTATTTTACTCAAACATACCTTTCATTTGAGTCGCATATTGCCATGGTCGGAACATATGTCGATTTTAGGGGGGTTTTGGGGGTTGGGGTGGTCCCCCAAACACTTGGTCCGACAATTGGATATCAGATAAGATTTCTAATCTTAAATACCTTTCATTTGAGTCCCATATTGTCGTGATTGGTGTATATATATGTATGTTAGGTTTTTGGGTGGGGCGCCCCCCCTAGGTGCCCCATCCAAAATTTGGATACCAAATATTTGTTTATTGGTTACTATAAGAGAGCACACAACACTTCGCTTTAATCGCACCACCCATCTCCGAGATCTGGCGTTTCTGAAAATTAGGGTCATGGGGAGGGTCCGCTCCCCCTTCAAATATCAAAAAATGTAGTATCCTATTTTCACCACGGGATCAATATGCACGATCAGTGAAAATTTCAAGAAAATCGGTTCAGTCGTTTTTGAGTCTATAAGGAACACACAAACAAACAAACACAAATTGATTTTTATACAGCGGTCAAAAAAAGTATTCATCATTAGCAAAATTGATAATAAATTCACTTATTTTGGGTAATTGAAGAAAATTTAAAGTAAACAAATAATGCAGTTTTATGCAATAGTTTATTTTTCGTAATATGTTTTAAAATAAATTCAAAAAATAAATTTAATTTGCGCAAAAAATGCAATTTTATATAATAACACCAAAAACAGAACAAAAAAAGTATTCATCATTGATGTGCTATCATCAAAGTCAAATTCAAATATTATTTGGGAATCCCCCTTTTCTGTTTTATTTAGTAAAGGAGGCTTTGCCCTTGACAGCAAATATTTAATTTCATTGAAAATATAGTTTTTGTCAAAATGGGTCGTAAGCAAAATGAGGTTTCTGATGAGGTAAAAGTTTTGATAATAAAACACCACAGGAATGGTTTAACTCAAAAAACTATCAGTGAAATATTAAATAGACCACGATCTACTATACAATCCATCATCAGAAAGTGGACAGAAACGAAAACTGTTGACAATAAACCAAGATCTGGTCGACCAAAAGCACTTTCAGTTGGAGATGTGCGTTGGCTAGTGCGGCATGTTCAGAAAACTCCGAAGACAAATGCGACCATTCTTCGTAAAAACACTATGGAATATTTAGGGAAGGAAGTTACTACACAAACAATTCGAAATATACTCAAAAGGCATAATTACAGAGGAAGAACTGCACGTAAGAAGCCCTTTATAAATAAAATAAACCGAGTGAAAAGGCTAAACTTCGCAAAAATGTATGTAAAACAGCCCGAATCATTTTGGAAAACAGTAATTTTTGCAGACGAGAGCAAGTTTAATCTTTTTGGGTGCGATGGAAAGGTCATAGTGTACAGAAAACCAAATACAGAGCTTGAAGAACGAAACACAGTTGCTACTGTAAAACATGGTGGAGGTGGTTTAATGGTTTGGGGGTGTATGGCGGCTTCAGGAGCGGGAAATCTTGAAATTATTAATGGAGTAATGGATCATAAGTATTACATTGACATTTTAAAGAGGAATTTAAAAGATAGTGCTGTTAAACTTGGGCTTGGTAATAACTTTCAATATTATCAAGATAATGACCCCAAACATTCTGCTTTAAATACCAAGATGTGGATGCTGTATAACTGCCCCAAAGTCATTAAAACTCCTCCTCAAAGTCCCGACTTGAACCCAATTGAACATCTTTGGGAACATCTCGAACGCAAATTGAGAACGCGCAATTTTTCGAGCAAGAGTCAAATGCAACAGGTGATAATGGAGGAATGGACTAATATAGACCAAAATATAACCGCTAAATTAGTCCAATCGATGTCAAACCGTTTAAAAGAAGTTATAAGACGCGGTGGTCGAATAACAAAATATTAATTTTTTTAAATTATGTTATTTATTTTTTTGTTTTTTTGCAATGATGAATACTTTTTTTGTTTAATTTTTTGCGTTCAGCTGTAAAATGGCCCTTTTTGTTCCAATAAATATATTTTTTTCTTTAAAAACAATGAAATTGTGTACATATATATCACACAAGCACTACTGCATCATTAGTTTAATATGTTTTTATTCCAATTGTCTTTTGTAGACTTATTAAAAAAAAAACATTGAATGATGAATACTTTTTTTGACCGCTGTATATAAGAGAGAAGATTGCTATAGAATATAGGAAAAAAACTGAATGCATATACAACTTAACAAAGTATTATATCTGCCCTTCTGTGTATAAACTATATCTAAGCTGAAGTCTTTGGATAAATACATTGGATTATCTCAAATAACAAATAATATTATAGGATGGGCGAATACGAATCTAATCATTCCGTTTGTAACACCCCGAAATATTAATGTGCGACCCCATAAAGTATATATGTTCTTGATCGTCTCTTAGTCGATGTAGCCATGCCCGTCCGTCCGTCCGTCTTTTGAATTCGCAATAGCGGTCAAAACCGTCAAAACCGTCAAAAGTGTTGGGCCTTCAAAATTCGACTTGGCCAAACCTGACTACGATTTGCGTAATTTCCCCTCTTTACACATTCTCATTGAAGCAATCACTGCGTTTACAAATGCTTAGCAGTCAATCGAACGTGAATAATAGACCAAATTATAATGAATGGTAATCAAATTTGTTGGTGTAAAAATTGCATTCATGATGAAATGTATTTCAATAGAGATTATCTCGCCACAAATTGTTGCAATAGACTGTTGCTGCTTCAAATGTGTATATCAAATGTGTCAAAATCAGTCGACTGTAAGCATTTATCACAAGTGATATACTTTTGGAACTATTCAACTATTGCAAAGGCTTACAAAGAGTTGTCCCAATTCCATTCCGAAGTCAATGGCATTTGAAAAGGCCGATGCAAATGTGTTTAAAGTATGTGTGTGTGTGTATTTGGTTTTGTTAAATCGATTGCCTATAAATGTAAACCAACATTTTAATTATGTTCTTGTGACACATGTCTGTCAGATGGTTTGAAAAGTTAAAAAAAGTATTTCTTGATAGTTTATAATGAAATATGTCAAAATGTTAAATAAGTTATAAGTAGTCAGTACATAAAAAAGTATATGAAGGTTGAAGAGGAATAGTAGGCAAATAATTTTCTGTGCATAAAAAAAGCTAGTTTTTATTTAGCTTGACTTATATTTAAAAAAAATAATATTTCTTGCTCATCATTTAATCGAATAGTGCATATGAAAACAAGTAAAAAGCCATTAACTTCGGCCGGGCCAAACTTTGAATACCCACTACCTCGGATATATATATGTAAACCCCCTTTCGTCACAATCCGTTGAAAATTGGATAACTTATGCACCCAAATTCGGCACGGGAAATTGAATGGTCTAATAAATATAAGTCACTGTTGTTTTATCTCAAATTTCAACAAAATCGGGTAAACTTTTATGAACTTCAGACCCATTATCGGCAGATCGGTCTATTTGACAGCTATGTCTAAATACAGTCCGATCTTTCCCATACTTGGTAAAGATTAGGTGGGTGACCTAAAACTACTTACTGTTGCGGATTTTAGCGAAATCAGATGAAAAATAATGCTTTTATGGGCTTTATATTCTTAATCAGGAGATCACTCTGTATGAAAGCTATAACGATATATTGTCCGATCCGAACCATATTTGGAAAGGATGTCGGGAGACCTAAAACTACCCACTGTTTAAAATTTCAGCGAAATCGGATAAAAAATAAAGCTTTTATGGGCTTCAGACCCTTTATTGGCAGATCGGTCTATATGACACCTATATCTAAATATAGTCCGAACTCAACCATATTTAGGTCATATGTTGAAAGGCGTAAAACTACTCACCGTTTAAAATTTCAGAGAAATCGGGTAACAAATAAAGCTTATATGGGCTTCAGTCCCTTTATTTGGAGATCGGTCTATATGGCAGCTATATCTAAATATAGTCCGAACTGAACCAGAATTGTGTCCTAAGTTTGGGAGGCGTAAAACTACTCACGGTTTAAAATTTCAGCGAAATCGGTTAAACAATAATGCTTTTACGAGCTTCAGACCCTTTATTTGGAGATCGGTCTATATGACAGCTATATCTAAATATAGTCTGATCTGATCTATATATGGGTCAGATGATGGGAAGCTTAAAGCTATTCACTGTTTTAAAATTCAGCGAAATCGGTTAAAAAATAAAGCTTTTATGGCCCTCAGACCCTTAATCGGGAGATCGGTCTATATGACAGCTATATCTATATATAGTCCGATCTGTGCCATATTTGGGTCGGATGTTAGGAGGCTTAAAACTGCGCACTGTTCTAAATTTCAGCGAAATCGGATAAAAAATAAAGCTTTTATTGGCTTCAGACCCCTTATCGGCAGATCGGTCTATATGACAGCTATATATAAATATAGTCCGATCTGAACCATATTAAGGTCAGATTTCGGAGAGCCTGAAAAAAAAACAAACTGCTCCAAATTCATCGAAATCGGCTAATAAATAAAGCTTTTATGGCCTTCAGACCCTAAATCGGGAGATCGGTCTACATGGCAGCTATATCTAAATGTAGACCGATCTGAACCACATTTACGTCAGATGTCGGGAGGTTTAACTAACCCACTGATTTAAATTTCAGCGAAATCGGGTAACAAATAAAGCTTTTATGGGCTTCAGACTCTTTATCGGCAGATCGATCTATATGACACCTATATCTATATATAGTCCGATCTGTATCATATTTGGGTCGGATGATAGGAGGTTTAAAGCTGCGCACTATTCCAAATTTCAGTGAAATCGGATAAAAAATAAAGTTTTTATGGCCTTCAGACCCTTTATCGGGAGATCGGTCTATATGACATATATATCTATTCCAATCTAATTAGTCCAATCTGAACCACATTTACGTCAGATGTCGGGAGGCTTAAAATAACCTACAGTTTTAAATTTCAGCGAAATCGGATTACAAATGCGGCTTTTATGGTCTTAAGAGCTTAAATCGGCAGAATGGTTTATATGGCAGCTTTATTCAAATATCATCCGATCTGGCCCATTCAAGAACTTAAACTGCGTCTAAGTAAGTAACGTCGAATATTTCCGGAGTTACTACAAAAGGAGGCAGACTATCTGGCGCCTCATCAAGCAACTATTTTCACAGCGTGCCTAGAACTTGCATATACTCCGAAAGCCTGGCAGGAGGCAAGGGTGCCAAGCCCGGCAAAGGCCTACAGTCCTTACGTCCTTTCTACTCAAAAACCATGGAACGTATTGTGGACACCATGTTAAAGTGTAGGACATCCAGCGAATTGCTCAAATACAAACAGCATGCCTATGTCAAGGGAAGGTCGGTAAAGACTGCCCTGCACGAGGTTGTGCATAAAATAGAAGAATCTTTCGATGCCAAAACGTACACCCTGGCGGTATGCATTGACATCGACGGGACTTTTAACAATGTGCGGACCGGCACACTGATCCAATCCTTACACCAGTACCGGGTGGACCTGGTCCTTAGAGACTGGATAAACCATATGCTAAGGAACAGGTGGATAAATTGTGTGTCCCATTACATAAATATAAGGGAGAAAGTGGCACAAAGCACGCCACAGGGGGGCATTTTATCGCCACTCCTATGGGTGACCGACCACCATAAATGACCTATTACGGATGCTGACTGAAGAGGGATTTGAACCCGTTTGCTAGCCATGCTGTTTGTATATGAGCAGTCCGCTGGATGTCATACTCCTTATCATGGTGTCCACAATATTTAAAGGGTAAATGGGTAGGGTATTATACAGTCGACACGGCACAGGGGGACATTTTATCGTCACTCCTATGGTTTACTGACCACCATAAATGACCTATTACGGATGCTGACTGAGGAGGGATTTGAACCCGTTTGCTAGGCTTGCTGTTTGTATATGAGCAGTTCGCTGAATGTCATACTCCTTGTCATGGTGTCCACAATATTTTAAGGCTAAGTGTAGGTTATTATACAGTCGGCATGCCACAGGGGGAATTTTATCGCCACTCCTATGGGTGACCGACCACCATAAATGACCTATTACGGATGCTGACTAAAAAGGGATTTGAACCCGTCTGCTAGGCTTGCTGTTTGTATTTGAGCAGTTCGCTGGATGTCATACTTCTTAATATGGTGTTTAAAATATTTAAAGGGTAAGTGTAGGGTATTTTACAGTCGGCGCGGCCGACTGGTTTTACTGCTAATTCAACAAAATAAATTGTTAAAAATCCACAAAATTTCAATAAGTTTGTCTGTCAAATCTTGGCCAATCTAGCCTTCAATTCATTGCTAATATTCGTCGAGAATTTAAAGTTTTACATACATAAAGGGTGATTTTTTTGAGGTTAGGATTTTCATGCATTAGTATTTGACAGATCACGTGGGATTTCAGACATGGTGTCAAAGAGAAAGATGCTCAGTATGCTTTGACATTTCATCATGAATAGACTTACTAACGAGCAACGCTTGCAAATCATTGAATTTTATTACCAAAATCAGTGTTCGGTTCGAAATGTGTTCATTCACCGTAACGTTGCGTCCAACAGCATCTTTGAAAAAATACGGTCCAATGATTTCACCAGCGTACAAACCACACCAAACAGTGCATTTTTCGGATGCATGGGCAGTTCTTGAACGGCTTCTGGTTGCTCTTCACTCCAAATGCGGCAATTTTGCTTATTTACGTAGCCATTCAACCAGAAATGAGCCTCATCGCTGACAAAATTTGTCAAAATTTGAACACATTTCGAACCGAACACTGATTTTGGTAATAAAATTCAATGATTTGCTAGCGTTGCTCGTTAGTAAGTCTATTCATGATGAAATGTCAAGCATACTGAGCATCTTTCTCTTTGACACCATGTCTGAAATCCACGTGATCTGTCAAATACTAATGCATGAAAATCCTAACCTAGTTGATTTTTCCGAGAGCTTTTTTTTTCTGTGCAAGCTTCCTGCGAATTCCAACTAGCCTTCTTTCCATAGGAGAAACTTTTGTTATGTGACAAAATGTTTTGCGCATTCTGCCAACTACGAAAGAAATGAAAGAAATCAAATATTTCCTTTGCATTCAAAAATTTGCTATCAGCATTTGCAGACATCCTCACCATTAGTGCTGTAAAATTTTATTTTCGATTTAAAGTTCCCGACAATAATTGGTTTGAATTTCAACGGATTTCTTAACGCACAAATAGCTTTTGCCTTCCTTCCTTTGTGAAAGTTTTCATATTATCGATGTGGCAAGCTATCGCCGAATCATATTCACTCCTCTCCAATTGACAATTTCATGATGCTTTCTTATCAATACGTCAGAGATGTTGGAGGTTGGGTTGGTTTTTTTTTTTCTTTTACTTCTCTGCTCTAGGAACTATGGAAAAGACTTTGGGGTGTCAAAGAGATTTTCTTATCACTCAACTGTTTGTGACAGCAAAAGATTTATGCGTTGCTTGAGGCTAATCTCAAAAATATTATCCCTCATTATTTGTGGATCTTGGCAAAAAGAAAAACTTTTCCTTTTCTGTTACTATTCTTTTGGCGGTTAACGTAGAGAAAACGCAATTGAGTTATTTCTTACCCCAACCAACCAAGAAGAAAAAATGCGTCATTTTAATATGAAAATCCCCAAAACTCGTATATCATTTGACCTTTCTTTATGACAATGGATTAGATTAACAGTTTGCATGACGAAGCAAAGGAAGTGGGACATGGCTGCAAGCAGGGAAGGTGTTAGAAAGGGGCCACAGGGTATGGGGGGGGGGTCTGAGTGAAGGATAAAATGTTCAACTTTCTACATCCTGCAAATGGCATAAAAATAATGTTATTAATAATATGTTATTTATGAATAAATGTATGAACGGATGCTTTTATGTGGCATGTGATTTAAGGATTCAGTTTTTCTTTGAGAGCGTGTGTGTGTGTGTGTGTGTGTGAAAAGGGCTTCCAGCCCTGCTGACAGGATTCCCCGCGATTTCACACTAACTACAGAGTCATTGCTTTGAGGGTGTTGAGGAATAAAAACCGACAAATACTCTCACATTTATTGTGAGCATGTGAGTTTTTCTGGTTTGCTACTAGAAATTCCGAATGAGTGTCGCTATGTTTGTGTGCGTGTAAGCTTGTGTCCGGATTTGTGACCTACTCTGTCGCCAATAATAACTCGTAAAAATAAAATTTATGACTTTGATGAAAGGATACTCTTGGTGACTCTGGTGCGGCTATAAATGACACATTTGTCACTTCGATACATGTATGTGTACGTTGCCAGCAATTACCGCTCTGTCTGTTTGACAGGCTAAATGCCATTGGCATGGGCTGACATACACCATAAAATATATGCAAAGGTCTCAAATACAGCAGGCAGCATACAAATACAAAGAATATAATCCATACTTACACTGGTCATCAATTGCATAGGATCAATGAGTCTTACTTGAGAAGGGAGATTTTGAATACGCTTATGTGACGAACAAAAAACAGCAGGAAAAAAAATCAATAATGTGATTTAATCAGAAATAAATATTCTCCATGAGAAATTATTTGCGACAATTTTTATACCCACCAACGAAGGATGGGGGTATATTCATTTTGTCATTGCAACACATCGAAATATCCATTTCCGGCCCTATAAAGTATAGATATTCTTGATCAGCTTAAAAATCTAGAACGAACTAGACATGTCCGTCCGTCTGTCTGTTGAAATCACGCTACAATCTTTAAAAATAGAGATATTGAGCTGAAACCTTGCACAGATTCTTTTTTTGTCCATAAACAGGTTAAGTTCGCAGATGGGCTATATCGGATTATATCTTGATATAGCCCCCATATAGACCGATCGGCCGATTTAGGGTCATAGACCCATAAAAGTCGCATTTATCATCCGATTTTGCTGAAATTTGGGACAGTGAGTTGCATTAGGCCCTTCGACATTCTTCGTCAATTTGGCCCAGATCGGTCCAGATTTTGATATAGCTGCCATATAAACCGATCTGCCGATGTAGGGTCTTAGATTCATAAATGCCACATTTATCATCTGATTTTGCTGAAATTTGGGACAGTGAGTTGTCTTAGGTCCTTTGATATCTTTCTACAATTTGGCACAGATCGGTCCAGATTTGGATATAGCCCCCATATAGACCGATCGGCCGATTAAGGGTCTTAGACTCATAAAAGCCACATTTATCATCTGATTTTGCTGAAATTTGGGACAGTGAGTTGTCTTAGGCCCTTCGATATCTTTCTTCAATTTGACACAGGTCGGTTCAGATTTGGATATAGCCCCCATATAGACCGATATCTCGGTTTTAGGTTCTGGGACCATAAAAGGCGCATTTATTGTCCGATGTCGCCAAAATTTGGGACAGTAAGTCGCGTTAAGCCCCTCGACATACTTCTGCAATATGGCACAATTCGGTTCAGATATGGATATAGCTGCCATGTAGACCGATCTCTCGATTTAAAGTTTTGAGCCCATAAAAGGCGCATTTATTGGCCGATGTCGCCGAAATTTGGAAGAGTGAGTTGTGTTAAGACCTTCGACATCATTCTTTAATTTGGCCCAGATCGGTCCAGATTTAGATATAGCTGCCATATAGACCGATCCTCCTATTTAGGGTCTTGGGCCCATAAAAGCCACATTTATTATCCGATTTTGCTGAAATTTGGGACAGTGAGTTGTGTTAGGCCCTTCGATAGCCTTTATCAATTTGGCCGAGATCGGTACAGATTTGGATACAGTTGCCATATAGACCGATCC
The DNA here is from genome assembly GCF_963082655.1 of Stomoxys calcitrans. Taxonomy (NCBI): domain Eukaryota; kingdom Metazoa; phylum Arthropoda; class Insecta; order Diptera; family Muscidae; genus Stomoxys; species Stomoxys calcitrans. Next base: position 45,474,256 of record NC_081554.1, on the reverse strand, counting down.
TCCGATTTAGAGTCTTAGGCCCATAAAAGCCACATTTATCATCCGATTTTGCTTAAATTTGAGACAGTGAGTTGTCTTACGCCCTTTAACATCCTTCAACACTTTAATCCAGATCGGTTCAAATTTGGATATAGCAGCCATATGGACCGATCGGCCGACTTAGGGTCTTAGGCCCATAAAAGCCACATTTATCATCCGATTTTGCAGAAATTTGTGACGGTGAGTTGTGTTAGATCCTTCGACATTCTTCGTCAGTTTGGCCCAGATCGGTCCAAATTTGGATATAGCTGCCATATAAACCGATTCTCCGATTTAGGGTCTTAGGCCCATAAAAGACACATTTATCATCCGATGTAGCCAAAATTTGGGACAGTAAGTCGTGTTAAGCCCCTCGACATACTTCTGCAATATGGCACAATTCGGTTCAGATATGGATATAGCTGCCATATAGACCGATCGGCCGATTTAGGGTCTTAGGCCCCCAAAAGCCACATTTATTATCCGATTTTGCTGAAATTTGGGACAGTAAGTAAGGTTATGCCCCTTGTCATACCTCTGAAATATGGCACAGATCGCTCAAGATTTGGATATAGCTGCCATATAGACCGATCTCTCGGTTTTAGGTTTTGGGACCATAAAAGGCGCATTTATTGTCCGATGCCGCCGAAATTTGGGACAGTGAGTTAAATTAAGCTACTTGACATACTACTGCAATATCACACAGATCGGTCCAGATTTGGATATAGCTGCCTTATAGACCGATATCTCGGTTTTAGGTTTTGGGGCCATAAAAGACGCATTTATTGTCCGATGTCGGTGAAATTTGAGACAGTGAGATGTGTTAGGTTCTTCGACGTCCTTCTTCAATTTGTCCCAGATCGGTCCAAATTTGGATATAGCTGACATATCGACCGATCTGCCGATTTAAGGTTTTGAGCCCATAAAAGGCGCATTTATTGGCCGATTTCGCCGAAATTTGGGACAGTGAGTTGTGTTAGACCCTTCGACATCCTTCGTCAATTTGGCCCAGATCGGTACAGATTTGGATATAGCTGCCATATAGACCGATCGATAAAGTCGCATTTATTGTCCGATGTCGCCGAAATTTGGGACAGGGAGTTGTGTTAGGCTCTTCGACATTTATCTGCAACTTGGTCCAAATCGGTCCAGATTTGGATATAGCTGCCATATAGACCGATATCTCGATTTAAAGTCTTGGCCAAATAAAAGGCGCATTTATAATCCAATTTCACTGAAATTTGACACAGTGACGTATGTTAGGCTTTTCGACTTCCGTGTCGTATATGGTTAAGATCGGTTTATTTTTATATATAGCTACTAAAAAGATAAAAATTTTGTTTTACACAATTGAACAATGAATTGTACTTATTAGTATGAATTGTACTTATTGTTCCAAATCGGAACAAATTTTGATATAGCTGCTATGGGGCATAAACTATGTATGTATGCATGTATGTTGCTCCCAATTTTGTCCTACTATGGACTATTTATCCAGTTGAAATCACCTTCAGGCACAGTTTAAACTGCAATTGTCATATACGCTATAAAGTATATAGCAGTGGGGGTTTCACTTCTCAAATTTCCTGTTCTATTGTGTCCTTTACAGCCCACAAAATATTATCTCCGAAACAATGGCTTAACATGACAGTCATATCATAGTTTGTCATTGTGAATTATGACTTTTTTTTTATTTTGAATTATATGACTGAACATTTATTGCCGCATTCTCTTTAATAACTATTTGGTCGAAATAAATGCTGAGCTATTTAGCATTGTGTGTTAAGTGTTTTATGGTTTTATACAAAATTTATTATAATAATAAAATATTGAGGCATTAGGAGATTTTTGTTTAGCATTCAGCAATTGAAATAAAGCCATAATGGAGCTGGGCAACGATAGGCGTTCTTGCATATGCCGTTTTTTGGGGATGCCTTTAAACATTTCATACATTTATTTTAACATAGTAATTTATTTGTACGTTTTATAGGAATATTTTATATTTAATAGTTTGTTATTTGAAATTGGGCAGTATGAAAGCTAATAAAATAAACAAGTCTTTAATTTTAAATGTTTTTTTCCTTAGTAATAATAAATAAATAACAATTGCCGGGTAGATAAGCGAGACTTTTCTCTCCCCTTTAAAAAAATCCAAACAGTTTTGAAATGAGACTTTGCATAGGTACTATAGGCAAGGCACCCAAAAACTATGTGGTAAGAAAGCCTAAGACAAGATTTTATTAATATTTCTTTCTGAGGACAAAATGCCCGTGATGCATTGGCTGTATATTGGAGATGTGCACGTGAGAGATTTTGCACTCAAGCTCAACCACGGTTGCAAGAAAAAAAATTTTACTCACGCACGATTTTTTTATTTCGACTGATGTTGAAGCATACCCACGAGGCAAGCATTTTACTCACGAGAACATCATGACTCACAGATACCCACGTCACATGAGACGCTCGCGACTTACAAAACACTCACACATCACGAGACCCTCACGTCCCATGAGACGCTCGCGACTCATAAAACTCTCACGAGACACTCACAACTCACGGGAAAACCACGAATCCATCGAAGCGAATTAACAATTTTTTAAATTTTTGTTTGTTATACCCTACACCACGATTGTGGTACAGGGTATTATAAGTTTGTGCATTTGTTTGCTTAGCATTGCAAAGAGCAAAGAGAGGAGAAGAGCTAGACCTATTGATAAGTATACTGATAGACTCAGAATCACTTTCTGATTCGATTAAGCCATGTCCGTATGTCCGTCCGCCCGTCTGTCTGTCCGTCCGTCTGTCCACCCGTCTGTCCGCCCGTCTGTCCGTCCGTCTGTCCGTCCGTCTGTCCGTCCGTCTGTCCGTCCGTCCGTCTGTCCATCTGTCTGTCCGTCCGTCCGTCCGTCTGTCCGTCCGTCTGTCCGTCCGTCTGTCCGTCCGTCTGTCCGTCTGTCTGTCCATCCGTCTGTTCGTCCGTCGGTCCGTCTTTCCGCTCGTCTGTCCGCCCGTCTGTCCGTCCCTACGTGAGAAGTTTGCCCCTGTTCCGTAGTGGAATGTTCATGGGCAAAATTTGCAAATTTGCAATACCCATACATGAGGCTTTGGCGGATTACCTCATCAGGGACATTGCTGACGAGGAGAAGATTGGTGGCCAGTTTGGACTTTCATTCATTTAAGTTGGCCGGACCTTACTACAATGGGATAGAATCGAGAAAAAAAAAACGACTAAAAATAGGCCGTTTGAGAACGGATAGAGAAAACTATTTGAAGTTTAAAATGGTTAGAGATGAGGTTTTATCAAGATCATGTGCAAAATTTCAAGGCAACCAGGGAGAAGTCGGCGATTGAGATATAGCAATACCCATATATGCGGCCTTGGAGGATTACCTCATCAGGGACACCGTTGACGAGAAGAGGATTATGTGGGCAGCTCGCATTTTCCGGCCATTTAAGTCGGCCGGACTTGACGCACAGTGCTGTCCCATTCAATTTTAAGCTCATAGATAAAGTACCTTCATATCATTAAGCTCAATGATAAGGGACCTTCTCCCGTGGGTAAAGTTTTTACATGGCAAAGTAGCTCACAAATGTCGCCGGCATTAGGAAGGAATAAACTTCGCTGAAAAAATTTCTGATGTTCCTGCCAGATTTCTAAACCATGCGTTCAGCATCATAGGCGGACATGCTAACCTCTGTGCTATGATGGCCTCCAATGCAATACTTCAATGCATGATCTCAGCTCTAACCATTTGCAATTTGAAAGAGTTTTGTCTATCCGTCCTCAAATAGTTTTTACAAGGATTTTTCGATTTTATTCCACTGTGTGACGGACGGTATTATCTCGGCACTGCTTCAGGGGTTCTTTGGAGTCAACCAGCCCTGGCTAGAACCGATTTTCCTGGGGAGCCTGGCATGGTCCTACATACCAAGGTCATGAAGGGGGAGCTCGCGCAGATCTTTACCCCCAAAGCAGTAAAACTAAACCACAGTACGACCAAGTATTGTAGGACTTTGGGGGCCTAACAAGAGGTACCCAGATCATCTAAGACCTGGAAATTTTGTGCACGATCCCGATAACACCTCAGCTCTAAAAATTTTGAATTTGAAAGAGTTATGTCCTGAAATATTTTTACTGGTTTTTTATTTCGATTTTATACCAGTGTGTGATGGACGATATTATTCCCGACCTACCGCAGAGGCCTTTGGAGTCAACCATCCCTGGCAAGAACCAATTTTCCTCATGAGCGTGCCATGGTCCTACTTGCCAAAGGCATGGAGGGAAATCAGGGAGGTCTTCATTCCAGAAAAAAACCACAGTACGTTAAAGGATTGTAGGCCCATTAGCCTGTCATCGTTTTTGCTCAAGACACTGGAAAGACTGATTGGCCTTTAGGTGTGAGTGGACTTGACACCGGAGAACTTCAGTGGGGCTCAACACGCATACCTCAAATGCAGGTCGGTGGTGACGGCCCTTCGCGAAGTGGTACGAGAGTTCGGTACGTCCCTCCGGCAGAAGGAGTACTCTGTGGCGGCATTCATGGGGGCTTTTAATAAAGTGGAGAAAGGTTAAATAGTTACCGTATTAGACCGCACTGCGATTCACCCCATTATCCCCAAGTGGAGATAATCCTGCTTTGTGACTGGATTATTAATGCGAACCTGGGAGATAGTGTGATCAGATGGCAGATAACAAGAAGAACATCCCAAGAAGCGATGTTTTCGCCGATTTTGTGGAAACTCGTGATAACTGAAATCCTGTTGGATCTCGGAGGAAATGGCACATAGATAATGGCTTATGCGGACGACGTCATATTGCTGGTCCGAGGCAGGTTTCTGTCGACGATCAGCGAGATCATGGAAGAGTCGCTGAAGAGATTGTCACGAAGGGCTACCAGAAATGGGTTGAGGACCACTCCAAGGAAGACGGAGCAACCACCAGCTCCACTAACAATTACAAGATACGACAGTTCAGACTCCCGTCCTTGGACGGGATCACCCTATGGCTGACGTAGGAAGCGAATTGAATTGGCAAAGTCCTAGATTCGAAGCCGTCTTGTATGAAGAATAAGGCGGAAAGAAACCGTAATGCACTGCGCGCTTTTTACTCCTGCATGAGGATTTTCAGTAGACGGTGGGGGGTAACCACTAAGATGATTTATTGGATGTATACAGCCATTGTGAGATCAGTACTGACCTATAAGGCACTGGAGAGCCGTGGATAAGAGAACTCGTACGAGGGAATTCGAGAAGGTCCAGAGGCTGGCCTGCGTCAGAGTTACAGGGGCACTTAGATCGGCAACGCCAGCAGGTCTGGAGGCGTATCCAGTATGCAGCCCGTTGTGGCCTATATTCGGAAGTGCACTTAGGCTGAGGGTCGCGCATGAGCTGAAGGAACTCGGCATGCTGAAGGAGGACACGTGCGACTACAGTTCCATTCTGGATGTTATGTGATGTGAAGGGTAGACTGAGGAGGATACCCGACTACCTGGCGCCGGTACCGATTGGCATAAGCACATTCAGCATTTTTTTTCCGCTAGGGATAAAAGGAGGAAGAATGTTGTGTTTGAGGAGGATGAGACCTCGATTTTCACTGATGACTCTAAGATGAAGTCAGCTACTGTTTTGGGGTCAACCCCGACGCACTCATTATCGGTATATCTCTGAGACTGCCGGACGAGTGTACGTTCTTTTAGGCAAAGGTCTTTGCCATTTCAGCATCCGAAAACTTTGCTAAAAGATTTACTGCACTCAAAACTCAGCATTTACGTGGACATGGTATGGCGGCGCTCAAGACCTTAGGTTCGAGGACGGTGAGTTCGAAGTATGTGACAGATTGCATAGAGTTCCTGAAGAGGCTCGTAGTCCACGATTTGACGCTGACATAGGTTCTCGGACATGAAGGGTTTCCAGGGAAATGGACGAAGGAGTAACAGGGCTTACCTTAACAGGAGCCATAGCCTGAGATTTGTTAACACGGATGTTATCATAATATAGGGCGTCACCACTCGGTGTTGTTGTGGAGCCTTCCATCGCTATTCCTGTGTGACAGTAAAGTCTGCCCTGTAATAATCCAATACATCCGCCAGTGCGTGCACTGCACCCTCTCTATAAAGAGTGCGGGATATTCCAAGTGCAGATACATAAATACGCGGGGGTATCCACTTTAAATTTTCTTCATTTATTCCAAGTAATCCCACCAAGTTTTCGGGGTGATGGGCTACTAACCCGGCGCCCCAATCTATCTTGTTGAACTCGTGGCACATTTTATCTCACTACCTTTAACATATGTTAAAGGTAGCTACCCATGTGGCACCGCTGGGAGCTTTGTAATCACATTTGAGATGAAGGAAAACCTAAATAAGCCTTTATTTTGCCAAGTCAAAACCAATGAGAATCGTTACTTCGTTTCCAAGTCACTCAAGCCTGGTATAGCTGCCATATAAACCGATCTTCAGATTTGAGTTTCACCATATAGAAAGCGAAATTTCCACCCGATATGGCTAAATTTAGGCACTTTAAGTTAATCTAATAGCTGTGCCAAAAAATTGTGTTTTTGTGTGTGTTTTTTTTACCGTTAGTAATGATTTTATCGTGAGTGTCTAGTGAGGCGTGGTTTTCTCGTGAAATTACGTTTAAGCACAAAAACTTTTAATCAGTCAAAGTGACTGACGCACGATCGAGTGGATGGATTTGGATCTCTCTCACGACAACTCATGGCTTACATCTAGTGTATAGTACAGATGTCAGACCTCCATATCCTAATCAATGCCTACTTAGGCTTTAAACCCCTCTAGGGGTTACATTATTCCTTCCCCCATACTTTAATTTTTGGATTTTTTTAACTTTATCCATAAAGTCTACTGCTTTAATACCTGTCACAACTTACTAACATTACATTCAAACTTTCGAAATCATTGAAATCCATTTCATCATACCACCCGTGGTACCCTGCCTACTTTGCTGGCAATAATATAAAGAGAATTTATGTCAAGGATAGAGACACAGTCAGTTCTTTCATTTCTCTCTATATGCTGTTGTCATCAAAAGTAAAATAGTTTCTCAACTTGTCTTCGCATTAGTTTCTTTCTTTATATCTCGCCCAAGCACAAGTGCATTCACATATACAAAGGCGCATGTGTGTGTATGTATGTACCAGTGCGCTGTGTTAATATATTTTGTAATAAATATAATACTCAACGACTGACAACAAAAACAGCAACAACAATAACTGACTAAGAATCCGCACCAGCAGTAGGAACAACAATAACCGAACAAGTAACCAGAACATTTTAAATGAAATGTAACATTTGAAGTCTGCTCTCATGCGAGCAGATGAGAATGCGAAGAGCCAGCATCTATATAAGCAGTTCCCTGTAGCAGTCAATGGAAACACCACGCACACATTCAAACGAGTACATTCGCATCAATATATATTTGCTATTTATGCTTACATATGCGTTTCTACTTAAACCCTAGCAGTGTATTTCGCACCACAAAGGAATATGTATTTCGAAAAATTCCCATAAAATGACGCAATTTAAGAGATGTGCTTGCTGTCATCGTACTCAATGAAAGCAGAGACATGGCAGTGAAAAACAACCACAACAACAAGATCCAGCAGTAGCAGTAAGAGCAAGTGCAAGAAATTGTAATGTATTTGAGTTTAACAATATCCTGTGAATTTAGGACGCATTATTTGACAATTGTTGTGAGAACATCTTCTTTTGTCACACTTGAAATCGAAATGCATGTATGTTTTGTGTTTTTGACCATCATGAAAAATTATAGTTTACTTCACAACTTTTGCATGGCTATGTTTTCATTATTTATACCTACTATCATAGAATAGGGGTATATTAATCTCATTATTCTGTATGCAACACATCTTCTTATTATATGCATAACAAGTAAGAGCGTGCTAAGTTCGGCCGGGCCGAATCTTATATACCCTCCACCATGGATCGCATTTGTCGAGTTCTATGCGCAGTATCTCTTCTTAGGCCATCAAAGAATATTGAGTAAGAACTGTTGTGCTATGACAGCTATATCAAGTTATAGTCCGATTCGCACCATAAATGAATGCTGAATATTGTGGAAGTCATTGTGTAATATTTGAGTTCATTCGGATAAGAATTACGCCTTGTAGGGGCTCAAGAAGCAAAATCGAGAGATCGGTTTGTATGGGAGCTGTATCAAGCTATTGATCGATTCAGACCATATTTGACACGTATGTTGAAGGCCAATAAAGAAGCCGTTGTGCATAATTTCAGTCAAATCGGATGAGAATTGCGCCCTCGAGAGGCTCAAGAAGACAAGATCCCAGATCGCCATACACAGTTATTGAAAATAATAACTAAACACCTCATGCAAAATGTCAGTCAAATCGGACGAGAATATCGCCCTCTAGAGGCTCAAGAAGTCAAGACCCAAGATAGGTTTATATGGCAGCTACACAAGATTATGATCCGATTTCAATCATACTTAGCGCAGTTTTTGGAAACACCACGTGCAAAATTTCAGTCAAATCGGACGACAATTGCGCCCTCTAGAGGCTCAAGAAGTCAAGATCCAAGATCGGTTTATATGGCAGCTATACCAAACATGGACAGATTTGGCCCATTTGCAATCCCAACCGACCTACAAATCGGATTAGAATTGCGCCCTCTATAGGCTCAATAAGTCAAGACTCAAGATAGGTTTATATGGCGCTATATCAGGTTATGGACCGATTTGAACCATACTTAGCGCAATTTTTGGAAGTGACACCAAAACACCACGTGCAAAATTTCAGTCAAATCGGACGACAATTGCGCCCTCTAGAGGCTCAAGAAGTCAAGACCCAAGATCGGTTTACATGGCAACGTTATCAAAACATGAACCGATTTGGCCCATTTACAATCCCAACCGACCTCCACTAATAAAAAGTATTTGTGCAAAATTTCAAGCGGCTAACTTTAGTCGTTCGAAAGTTACGGATGGACGGACAGACAGACAGACGGACGGGCAGACGGACGGACAGACGGACGGACAGACGGACGGAAAGACGGGCGGACATGGCTAGAGCGACTTAAAATGACATGACGATCAACAATATATATGCTTTATGGAGTCTCAGACGCATATTTCGAGGTGTTTCAAACAGAATGACGAAATTAGTATACACCCATCCTTTGGTGGAGGGTATAAAAATTAAATTGTTGCGCTTTGTTTGTTTGTTTATTTGAACATTTGTTTGTTAGTTTGAATGTCTGTTCTCAAAAACGGCTAAACCGATTTTCATGAAATTTTCACAGATGGTAGGGTTTGAGCCTCCGGTGAAAATACGGAGGAGATATAATTTTTTGATATCTGAAGGGGAGCGGACCCTCCCCCTTACCACAATTTTCAAAAACGCCAGTTCTCGGAGATGCGTGCACCGTTTAAATCGAAATTCTGTACGCCACCTCATGGCACCCCAAAAACACGAAACTGGTATAAAATTATTGGGGTCAACTAACCTGGGGGGACGCCCTATCCCCAAACCCACCTGAACGGACATGTTTACCGACTGGGACAATATGGGTCTCAAATGAAAGGTATTCAAGAGTAGAGTACGAACTTGGTGTAAAAATGTTACCTTTAGTGTCGGGGGTCCCCCACCCCCAAAAACACCACCCACCAGGACATTTTTAATGCTTTGGGCAATATGGGTATCAAGGTATTTAAAAGTAGAGTACAACTGTGACATAAAAATTTATCCCTTGGTGCCCGAGGGGCCTCCCCAACCTCTAAACCCCTCGGTAGGACATATTTACCGAATGGGACAATATAGGAATTTTCATCCTCTTAAAATTTGGTAGATATGTTTTTCGTCCTGGAGACGAAGCCCATTGAAATTGGAAAAATCGGTTCAGATTTGGATATAACTCCCATATATATGTTCGTCCGATTTACAGTAATACTGCCATAAACTGATCATTTGTTAACCGATTCTCTCGAAATTTGGCAGGATTTTTTCATGACTCGATATTAGCGGTGAATTTCATAGAAATCGGTTCAGATTTGGATATAGCTCCCATATATATGTTCGTCCGATTTGCAGTAATACAGCAATAAAATTGTCATTTGTTAACCGATTCTCTTGAAATTTAGCTGTAAGGATTTTTTCTTGACTCTCGACATTCCTGGTGCATTTTATGGAAATCTGTTCAGATTTACAAATAGCTCTCATATTTATATATGTATATCGCCCGATTTTCACTCCTAGGACTACTGCAAACGCATTTATTGAGCAATCTTCCCAAAATTGTGTACAAAGCTTTCCTCGACGACTTTCACAGTGTCTATAAAGTTTGCTCGAAATCGATTCAGATTTAGACGTAGCTGCCATATATATGTTCGTTCTATTTGCAGAAAATTGCAATCAAATGGTCATTTGTTAAACGATTCTCTCGAAATATGGCAGGAAGGATTTTCTCTTGACTCTCGACTTATGAATTTCATAGAAAATACACCAAGTTCGATTTAGATTTTCACTCCAAGAGCCACTTCAAGCGCATTGTTTGGCCAATCTCGCCAAAATTTTCCACATCGCTTTCCTCGATGATTTGCAATGATGTTGTCATTTGTCCACCAAGTTATTACAGTTTGAGCATATTTGCTCGCCGATGTCCTTTAAAATTGGTTCAGAATTGGATATAGCCCCAACATTGTACTTATGGGGTAGGTGTAGGGTATTATACAGTCGGCACCGCCCGACTTTTGCCCTTCCTTACTGGTTTAACATGACCATGACCATGACCATACCTCACAAATGTCACCAGCATTAAAAAGGGATAACCACCGCTTTTTTTTCTCGCTAAGGTTTGAACGCAGGCGGTCAGCGTCATGGGGAACCTAGGCTTAAGTGGCACGAACTCGATACCCACATTCGGGGCGAAGTGTCCCCACCCTAAATAGATATTGAAGAGTTAAAGAAGGCGCAGCAGAGCGGTCCCGGTTCGGCTAGTTCAATATTAATGCAATTCAACTGTAACTGCGGTATAAGTAGAACTTTAATCTGAATACCTTTAAGGGCAAATCAAGCGAAAATATAGACGGAATCATAGATATTACGCAGACTGCTATATTACGGATTAGCTTTATGATGTCCCGTATGAAAGCGGTACCAACAAACGCACAAATTTCAAATATCTATCAATACCTCTGCAGCATTGGGTATCTGCGTTTACTTCAGCCATCCTATACAAAACATTTCTTCTATTTTTGAAAAAAAATATATTTTCTTTTACGACAGCTGAAAATGTCCCAATTCAACAAAGGACTTAAAAAAAATAAATAAACGCAAACAGCACAGCAATGATAATACACATTGATTGACGTGGTTTCAAATATGTTACGGGTGCAAAATACATTCAGAAATTTATACAAAAATAAAATCACACGCATGGACATACTCTTGTGCATACCAAAGCAAAACAAAAGCAAATATGAAAAAGATAAATAATGATAAAAAATAAAATAAAAAAAAACAAAGGAGAACTCAAAATAAACAATAAACAAATAAAATTGTTCATGCGACCATTTGAGGAGTGAAAGTATTTGCGTTGTGACCCACAAACCCCTAGCTAGGCGGTCGTATTTGCCATTCGGGTCGGAGACGTGACATGAATGCTGCGCACAGAATGACATAAAAAATTAATATTTTGCTAGAGTTCAAGTGAATGTTCGATGGTATGCTTCCCCACTCAAAACGTCGATGATATTTCAATATAAATTCAAAGGATTTTTAATAGAATAATGCTGGCATTTGAATGGTTGACAGATTTGGTCAAAAAAAAAAAAAGTTTTATTAAATTTATTCACTCTCACTAGAGATTATAATATATATATTTTTTAATATAAAAATGACAGCTTTTTTAAAATTCATTTGCCTCCAAGGTGTCAAAAACTGTTTTAATTAAAATGTGCATAAATCTGAATCATTTTTCCAAGTCTAGTATTTGCAGAGGATTATTGCTTTAGATGTCAACTAATGCATACAAAAATATGGTTTTTTGGCAAACTCTATAAAAAAACACCAAAATTTAAGCGAGAACATCGTTTAACGGATCGTTTTTCGAAATAAATAAAAAAATGCAATTATTTAAAAAAAAAATTGAATGAGCTTTAATTTATTTTGATGTTATAGCCCAATCCATCTTCTAATTTAAACTGACACAAAAAATGAATTTTGAGCAAGATTCAGCATGGTTGCCTTAATCTGCATACTGTAGCGTGATAACAACAATTCTCTAAAAGCGTGTAGCACTAGCAGAATCACATTTTGCTGGCTATTTAAAAACTCTGAGAAGTATTAGTGCACACACCTGAAAGAAATTAGTTTGAAATAAGTAAGGAAAGGTAAAAGTCGGGCGGAGCCGACTATATAATACCCTACACCTATCCTACAATTATAAATTCGGGCAATATATATGTATATGAGAGCAAATTTTGTGCAGATCGGTTGAACATTTTAGCTACTAAGGCCATTTAAGCGCAAATCGGGCGATACATATATATGGGAGCTATATCTAAATCTGAACCAATTTTGATGAAATTTTGCAGATAAGTTAAGATTAGTAACAAAAAAATCCGTGCGAAATTTTGTGCAGATCGGTTGCAAATTGTAGCTCCTATGGCCATTCAAGTGCAAATCGGGCGATACATATATATGGGAGCTATATCTAAATCTGAACCGATTTTGGTGAAATTTTGCAGATAAGCTAGGATTAGTAACAAAACAATCCGTGCGAAATTTTGTGCAAATCGGTTGAAAATTTTAGCAACTAAGGCCATTTAAGAACAAATCGGGCGATACATATATATGGGAGCTATATCTAAATCTGACCCGACTTTGATAAAATTTTGCAGATATGTTAAGATCATTTTGTTCCAAATTTTGTGCAGATTGGTTGAAAATTGTGGGTACTACGACTATTAAGGTGCAAATCGGGCGATACATATATATGGGAGCTATATCTAAATCTGAACCGATTTTGATGAAATCTAGCAAATATGTTAGGATCAGCAACAAAACAGTCCGTGCGAAGTTCTGTGCAGATCGGTTGAAAATTGTAACCGAGGTTAGGATTTTCATGCATTAGTATTTGACAGATCACGTGGGATTTCAGACATGGTGTCAAAGAGAAAGATGCTCAGTATGCTTTGACATTTCATCATGAATAGACTTACTAACGAGCAACGCTTGCAAATCATTGAATTTTATTACCAAAATCAGTGTTCGGTTCGAAATGTGTTCAAATTTTGACAAATTTTGTTCAGCGATGAGGCTCATTTCTGGTTGAATGGCTACGTAAATAAGCAAAATTGCTTTTCTTCTGCTAAAAATTTATACAAAATAAATTTTTTTGAAGGGCATAATTTTATACTACATACTAAGCTTCTGTCAAACCAGAAAAAATTAAAGCTTCTAGGAACCGAACAAGGATGATCGAGAGAGCGGTTTACATGGGAGCTATATCAGGTTATGGATTAATTTGAACAGTATTTGGCACAGTTGAAGGCGTAACAGAACACCGCATGCAAAATTTCAGCCAAGTTGGACAAAAATTGCGGCTTGTAAGGGCTCAAGAAGTCAAATCGGGAGATCGGTTTATATGGGAGCTATATTAGGTTTTGGACCAAATCGTACCGTACCTCGCATAATTGTTGGAAGTCTTAACGGAACACAACGTGCAAAATTTTAGACAAATCGAACAAAACTTGCGGCTTGTTAGAACTCAAGATGCCTAATCGGGAGATCGGTTTATATGGGAGCTATATCTGGTTGTAGACCGATTTGGACCGTACTAAGTACAGTTATTGGAAGTCCTGATAGAACGCGTGCAAAAGTTTCTCTAAATCAGATAAAAACTGCGGCTTGTAAGGGCTGGAGTCAAATTGGCAGATCGGTTTATATGGGAGCTATATCAGGTTATATACCGATTCAGATTGTACTTAACACAGTTATTTGAAGGCGTAACAGAACACCACGTGCAAAATTTCAGCCAGATCGGACAAAAATTCCGGCTTGTAAGGGCTCAAGAAGTCAAAATGGAAGATCGGTTTAAATGGGAGCTAAATCAGGTAATACACCGATTCGTACCGTACTTGACAAAATTGTTGAAAGTCATAACATAACATTACGTGCAAAATCGGAATGTCTTTATGGCATAGCTGTCTAAATTGGCTACAGCTATATCCAAATATAGCCCGATCTGAACGATATTTAACAAAAGGATTTAGAGGGGTACCACCAAATTTCATCGAAATAGGATGAAAAATGCTCCCTTTATTGGCTCATTACACTATATCGGGAGATCGGTCTATATGATACCTATATCCAAATATGGTCTGATCTGGACCATATTTGGCAGGAATGGGTAGGGGTCTACCAGAGCACACTGTGCCAAATTTCACCGTATTCGGGTAATAAATCGATCTTTTATGGCCTCAATACCCTATATCGGGAGATCGGGCGGTCGAGCTATAGGGCAGCTATATCTAAATATAGTTCGATCTGAACCATACTTTTTACAAATGGGTAGGGGTCTATCAGAACCTACTGTGCTCAATTTTATCGAAATCGGATGAACAATTATCAATTTATTGCCTCAAGACTTTAAATCTGGAGATGGGTCTATATAGCGGCTATATAATCCGATTTTATGAAATCAGAATATCAGGTTTATATAAAAAAAAAAGGAAATCATCAAAAACTGTTTGCAAAATGTTTTGATACCCAAGAAATCTGCAAAATTATATGTACCCAGCTTTTGGGTATAAATGGGTAAATACACGGGTATTTACTCAATTCACCCAATTTACCGGGTAAATACCATTAGGGTATTTACCCATCGCCCATCTGTAGGAATGACTAGATTAGTATAACCCCATCCTATGTTGGTGGGTAAAATATCTGTATGAGCTTTGTTCAACCCTGCGTATGAGTTATTCAATAATACTTTGTATAACGTATTCGCACCCTGAGCCAATAATATTTAAATAACAATGTGGAACTCAAAGCAGAACAGGGAAAAAATGCACAGATTATGAAATAAGAGAAAACACGTATATCTTCATTTTAAAAGTTCACATTGAAAATAGCCAAACAAAAGAGGGGAAATTCACCCCTTCTAAACGCCAGGGATTGAATCCTGGTGGAATCCTAAGCGGTGGTTATACACTCCTTATGCTGGCAACATTTGTGAGGTAGTATGCCATGTAAAAGCTCCTGCCCAAAGAGATGTACTGTGGCATGTCACTCGGACTCGACTATAAAAAGCAGCACGCTTATCAACGCACTTAAAACTTGAATCGGACAGCCCTCACCTACATACCGGTGAATGCTTTGAGAGAAGTTTACCCCCATTCCTTGTTGATGGACAATTTTTAATCTGCACATCTATCTTTTGACTTTATATAGTTAACTGTACACTAATATTGCCTGCCACTGTAGCACAAAGGTTGGCATGTACGCCTATGACGCCAGGGTTCGAATCCTGGTAAGACCATCAGAAAAAATTTTCTGCGGTGGTTTTTCCATCCTAATGCTGGTAACATTATGTAAAATTTCTCTCCAAAGAGGTGTCGCACTGCGGCACGCCGTTCGAACTCGACTAAAAAAAAGAGGCCCCTTATCATTGAGCTTAAACTTGAATCGGACTGCACTCATTGATATGTGCGAAGTTTTCCCCTGTTTCTGAGTGGAATGTTCATGGTCAAAATTTGCAATTCACCTTTCTAGGGCCTTGCAAAAGCCAGCCTTCGCTCATCGTCAACTGGGAATGTGTGTTCTCTTACTAAAGTATACAAATTTTAAAAACAACTTTATTTCCCTATGGACTCGCTACCAACAAAAACAACAACTATGTGTCATATAGGAAATGGTGGTTTGCATGTGTGTTGTTATAAGCATCATTGTTTACAAATAAATGAATATTATCAAGTATTTGCATTTGTTAATTCCATGGAGTATAATGTTTGGAATTTATTTGAATTTAAGTATGTTTTGTCTATACACACTTCACAATTTGATTTGTGCCAAATGTATATTTTGTGAAACTTTTTGATGCATTTTATCAGAGGTGAGAATGGTAACCACTTTTGTACAACGCACCAGAATTGTGGAATAGGGTATTAAAACTTTGTGCAAGTGTTTTCGGCGCTACCAAGGAGGAAAGTTAGACCCATTGGTATGCATACCGATAGGCCAAAAAAACATTACCTCATTTAGCTATGTCCGTCTGTCTGTTACGCTGTCCCTGTATTCTAGTGATAAAAGTACAGGGGATCTAGCCATGTCCATTCCTTTCGTCTATTTTTGGCTGTTATCGCCTGCCAATCTCAGCAAAAATTTAACCTTCTAAGGGCCGTAGAAGGCTAAACGAGAAGTCGGCTTAAGACTGATTTTAAACAATACTTACGAAAGATATTGGAAGTCACAAAAACACTATATGCAAAATTTCAACCAAATCGGTCAACAATTGCAATTTCTAGGTGATCAAGATCTCAAATCGGGTGATCAGTTTATATGAGAGCTTCATCAGGTTATATACAAATTTGAAGCGTACTTGGCTCGGTTGTTGGAAGTACTGCGAACCAAATCTGATAACAGCTGCGGCTTCCGGGGGTTTATGAAGTGAAATCAGGAGATCGGTTTGTATGAGAGCAATATCTGGTTATACACCGATATAGACCATACTGTTCACGATAGTTGGAAGTCGTAACAAAACTACATCCAAAATTTCAATAACAATTGAGGCTTTTGGGGACTCGAGAAGTCGAAGGATCTCTTTGTATAGGAGCTATATTCAAATCTAAACCGATATGGCCAAGGACCTACATACGAGCGGCTACCTTTACGCGTTCGACCACTATTGTGATTTCCATAGACGAAGGAACGGACGGACATTACTAGATCGACCTTAAATGTTAAGACGACAACATTCAGCATTCTTAAAAAGTATGGTTAAAATCGATCTATAACCTCCTATGCTATGGTGGTGGGTATAAACATGTATGGGCATTTCTAGTTATGACCTTCCATAATCCTTTTTTTTATACCCACCTCCATAGGATGGGGGTATACTAATCAAGTCATTCCGTTTGTAACGCCTCGAAATATTCGTATAAGACCTCATAAAGTTTTATACTAGACATTCTGAGTCAATCTAGCCATGTCCGTCCGTCTGTCCTTCCGTCAATCGAAAGCGCGCTAACTTTCGAAGGAGTTAAGCCAGCCGCTTGAAATCCACGTTTTCCATAGCTGGACCTTGACTTCTTGAGTTTCTCGAGGGCACACTTCTTATCCGATTTGGCTAAAATTTTGCACATAACGTTGAGGAATGAATTCCAACAACTGTGCTGTTTATTGTCTAAATCAGTTCATAACTTGATATAGGCGCCATATAAACCGATCTCCCGATAAGACTTCCTGAGCATCTAGAGGGCGGAATTCTCATCCGATTAGGCTGAAATTTTGCACATAACGCTGAGGGATGACTTCGAACTACTGTGCCAAGTATTGTATTGATATAGCCGCCATATAAACCTATCTCCCAATTTGACACCTCTGAGCCCCTGGAGAGCACAATTCTTACTCAATATGCCAGATATTTTGGAGGTGGCATTTATACCCTACACCACTACTGTCGTATACGGTATTACAACTTGGTGGATTAGTTTGTAACACCCAATAGGAAGAGAGATTGTTGCATTGGATAAGTATACCGATCGACTCAGAATCACTTTTTAATTCTATATAGCTACGTCCATCTCTCTGTCCATCTCTCTGTCCGTCTCACTGTCCGTCTGTCTGTCTGTCCGTCTGTCCATGTTAATTTGTGTACAAACTACAGGTCGCAATTTTCTTCCGGAAAAAATCGGTTCAGATTTGGATATAACTCCCATTTATATGTTCGTCCGATTTGCAATAATAATGCAATAAAAAGATCATTTGTTAACCGATTCTCTTGAAATTTGTTAGGAAGGATCGGTTTGAGATTTAGATATATCGCCCGACATAGCTCCCATATATATGTTCGTCCGATTTGCAGTAATATTGCAATCAAATGGTCATTTGTTAATCGATTCTCTTGTAATACGGCAGGAAAGATTTTCTCTTGTCTCTCGACATTATAGATGAATTTCATAGAATTTGGTTCGGATTTAGATATAGCTGTCATATATGTATATCGCCCGATTTTCACTTCTAGAGCCATTGCAATTGCAATCTATGAAATTCTCACAGATTGTGTAGGTTGATCTGGATGGAAACATAGGCTATATAATTTTTTGATATCGGGAGGGGGGCGGACCCTCCCCCTTACCCTAAAAGTACTATCCAAAAATAAAAGTGGACCAATCGGCACAAGATGGAATCCAAATGAAAGGTATTCAATTGTAGAGTACAAATTTCATAATAAAAGTTGGGTCCAAGTTCCTGGGGGGCCGCCCCAGCCCCAAAACCCCTTAAAATAGGTTTATTTGACGATCACGACAAAATGGAACTCAAATGGAAGGTATTCGGGAGTAGATTGCGAATATGGTCAAGAAGAAGGCTTTATAAATTATTGATAACGGATCGGGGGCGGACCCAAAACACAACCCAAAATCAAAAGTGGACCGATCGAGACAAGATAGGTATCAAATGGAAGGTATTGGAGAGTAGAATACGAATATGGTATTCGAATTTCAGTCTAAGTTCCCTTTGGGCCGCCCCAACCCCAAAACTCCCCCAAACAGACATATTGGACGTTCATTTAAATATGGGACTCAAATGAAAGGTATTCAGGAGTAAATTTCGAATCTGGCATACAACATCAGATCGAAGTATAAGGGGCCACGTCACTCCTCAGATATCCGTGCTAAAAATATATTAGGAAATTAAAGAAGTCGCAGCTGAGCGGGCCCGGTTTGGCTAGTACGGATATAAAATTCGGACCAGCAGAACTCAGCACACTTTTACTTGTTTTGCGTTTAACTTGATACATGGCCCTATATAGTCTAAACTGGATCACATTGTGAGAGGATGTCTGATCTCGTTGCAATCAGAAAAATTCACCATAAATTATATTTTGAACCCAACAACAATAGTATGGTCTGTCAAATTATAGTCCGAGATGGACCTAATTGGGCAAGTATTCCAAAAAAATTGGCCGTTCAATATTCTAGCGCCTTTTGTGGCACTTATGAATAAATTTACACCCGATTTTATCAGTTGAAGAACTGAAACTACATTTAAAAGCTAACATTAACGAACCAGTAGATACATTACATAACCTGGCAATCGGCTTCGATGCATATAACTTTGCCAATGAGCTTATAGTCCCTACAAGGGTACGGAGAAAAGACACCTTTTTCCGACTTTTTCATATAATTACTATGGAATGTAATAAAAAGAACAAATATGCTACTCATGATTACATCAATTGTTCCACACAAAAGAAAAAAAGCAAACAATAACAAATGTATTACAAAACCCTTTACTTTTTAACAAATTAATTACCATGTATTCATAAATATTTAATGGCATATGTAAAATCACTTATTTTAATATATTTCATAATATTTTCCTTTACATCATAGTTTAATAAGCTGTAAATTGATGGTTTGTAATTAATTCAGAAAAACAAAATGGAAAAATAAATTTAATTAACTTTCATTCAAGCTCAATTATTTCTTTTTTTTTCCAAACAAAAACTTTTTATTTTAAATTATTGCCAGAGATAAGTACATGTACTGTGTATGAGATATGAGATATGCATAGTAAAATATGGCACATTATTCAAACTAATGTGGTAGTTTTGGACATATTTCAAAAGCAAATATTATGCTTTTGGAAAACATATAACGAGCTCATTAATAAAAACAACAATGGAAATTAGCCTAGAACCTTAAAACATTTTTGGCAGCAATAAATCCTTAAAACGTGTTTGTTAAAAAATTTAATAAAACTATTTCAATGCAAAAACTGTAAAAAACAAGTAAAAGCGTGCTAACTTCGGCCGGGCCGAATCTTATATACCCTCCACCATGGAGCGCATTTGTCAGTTCTTTTCCCGGCATCTCTTCTTAGGCAAAAAACGATATAAGAAAAGATTTGCTCTACTATTATAGCGATATAAAGATATGATCCGGTTTAGACCACAATTAAATTATATGTTGGAGACCTGTGTAAAATGTCAGCCAATTCGAATAAGAATTGCGCCCTTTGGGGGCTTAAAAAGTAAAATAGAGAGATCGATTTATATGGGAGCTGTATCGGGCTATAGACCGATTCAGACCATAATAAACACGTATGTTGATGGTCATGAGAGAATCCGTCGTACAAAATTTCATTCTAATCGGATAGGAATTGCGCACTCTAGAGGCTCAAGAAGTCAAGACCCCAGATCGGTTTATATGGCAGCTATATCTGGTTATGGACCGATTTGAACCATACTTGGCATAGTTGTTGGATATCATAACAAAACACGTCGTGCAAAATTTCATTCTAATCGGATAAGAATTGCGCACTCTAGAGGCTCAAGAAGTCAAGACCCAGATCGGTTTATATGGCAGCTATATCAAAACATGGACCGATATGGCCCATTTACAATACCAACCGACCTACACTAATAAGAGGTATTTGTGCAAAATTTCAAGCGGCTAGCTTTACTCCTTCGGACGGACGGACGGACAGACGGACGGACATGGCTAGATCGACATAAAATTTCACGACGATCAAGAATATGTATACTTTATGGGGTCTCAGACGATTATTTCGAGTAGTTACAATCAGAATGACGAAATTAGTATACCCCCATCTTATGGTGGAGGGTATAAAAATTCGATAAAAACAAGATCTAAAAAAAGAAAAACCAAGTAAAAAGGCTTTAAGTTCGTTCGGGCCGAAACTTTGGATACCCACCACCAAGATTATGGAGAGTATGGTTAACCATCATCTTGTCAGATACTTAGAGTCCAATGGCCTTCTTAGCGACAGACAGTATGGGTTTTGCAGAAATCGCTCTACGGGAGACCTAATGGCATTTTTGTTGGAACGATGGAGTCCCTCTATCCACCAGTTTGGTGAGAGTAAGGTTGTGGCCCTGGATATCTCCAAGGCATTTGATAGGGTGTGGCACGGTGCACTTTTATCAAAGCTTGTCGCTTTTGGTGTCGGTAATAACTTCGTTCGTTTTATATAGAGCTTTCTCAGATATCGCACTATACGGATTATTGTAGATGGGTTCTTATCAGATGAGTATGCATTGACCTCAAGTGTAGCACAAGGCTCATTCCTTTCCCCATTCCCTTTTTCTTATTTTCATTGATGATCTATTGGGTCAGACTTTGAATACAGTCTACTCATTTGCCGATAAAAGTAGTCTGTGTCATTCATATTCATTCGACCATAGGCCCGGTCCTCAAGAAATTGTGGACATTATGGATGAGACGCTCTCCCTGAATTTGTTGGGCATTTCCGAGTGGGGTCCCATGAACATCGTAAACTTTAACGCACAGAAGACGCAGACGATATCTATCGACGGTATAGATATTGAGCAGTCAGATGCTCTTGATCTGTTCTGGGCATGGAGATACAATGTGATGTCCGTTTGTGAAAACACGTATTCGAAGTATCGAAAGAAGCATTCAAGTGTTTGGGCTCTCTTAAGCGATGCAAGAAATATTTCACCTCTTCTGATCTTTTCAATACCTATACTACCTACAGGCCGTGGATGGAAAACAACTCTCATATATGGGCAGGAGCTCCAAAATCATTCTTGCAGGTACTTGACCGGGTTCAACGGAGAGCGATGGTGTTGACTGGGGACAGTAGGGTATCCAACTCTAAAGCTTCCCCTTAACATCGTCGGAATGTGGGTAGCGTTGTATTGTTCTATCGTTATTTTCATGGCGTGTGTTTCAGGGATATTCGTCTTCATATCCCTGATGTTAGGATGTTTACCAGGAATGCAAGACTTGCCAGGAACTCACACCCGTTTGTTATCGATTGACCATGCATTACCGAGAAAATTAATTTTTCGCCCGAACCATTCGTATGTGGAATCCACTTCCAGCTAATGTCTTTCCCACCGACATTGTCATTCAGAGATTTAAGACTAATATCAATAAACATTACTCCCTCTTTCCCCCCTCCTTAACTTTCCTAATTGCCAACGTAATGCACTGCATATATAGGGGACATCCCCTGCGTGTTGGTTACGTGAAAAAAAAGACTTTAAATAGAGATATCGGTCTATATGGCAGCTATATCTAAATCTAGACCGATTTGGGCAAAGTTGCAGAAAAATATCGAAGAGCCTAACAATTAATGGGCCTTTTATGGCCACAAAACATTAAATCGAGAGATCGGTCTATATGGCAGCTATATCCAAATCTGGACCGATCTAGGCCAAATTGCAAATATGTCGAGGGGTTTAACTTAAATAACTG
The DNA here is from genome assembly GCF_963082655.1 of Stomoxys calcitrans. Lineage (NCBI taxonomy): Eukaryota > Metazoa > Arthropoda > Insecta > Diptera > Muscidae > Stomoxys > Stomoxys calcitrans. Next base: position 45,451,774 of record NC_081554.1, on the reverse strand, counting down.
TCCCAAATTTCGGCGACATCGGACTATAAATGTGCCTTTTATGGGCCAAAAACCTTAAATCGAGAGTTCGGTCTATATGACAGCTATAGCCCAATCTAGACTGATCTAGGCCAAATTGAAGAAGGATGTCGAAGGGCCTTACACAACTCACTGTCCCAGATTTCGGCGACATCGGACAATAAATGTGCCTTTTATTGCCCCAAAACCTCGAGAGATCAGTCAATATGACACCTATATCCAAATCTAGACCGATCTGAGCCAAATTAAAGAAGGATGTCGAAGGGACTAATACTACTCATTGTCCCAAATTTCGTCGACATTGGACAATAAATTCACCTTTTATGGGCCCAAAACCCTAAATCAAGAGACCGATTTGGGCCAAATTGAAGAAGGATGTCGACGGGCCTAACACAACTCATTGTCCCAAATTTCGACCACATCGGACAATGAATTAGCCTTTTAGGAGCCCAAAACCTTAAATCGAGAGATCGGTCTATATAGCAGCTATATCCAAATCTAGACCGATCTGGGCCAAATTACAGAAAGATGTCGAAGGGCCTAACATAACTCACTGTCCCAAATTTCAGCAAAATCGGAAAATAAATGTGGCTTTTATGGGTCTAAGACCCTAAATCGGTGGATCGGTCTATATGGCAGCTAAGATGTCGAAGAGCCTAACACAACTCACTGTTCCAAATTTCAGCAAAATCGGATAGTAAATGAAGCTTTTATGGGCCTAAGACCCTTAATCGGTGGATCGATCTATATGGTAGCTATATCCAAATCTGGACCTATCTGAGCCATATTGAAGAAGGATATCGAAGGGACTAACACAACTCATTGTCCCAAATTTCGACGTCATCGGACAATGAATTAAGTGTTAGGGGGACCACGCCAACCCCCAAAACACCCCTAAATCGGACATATTTACCGACCATGGCAATATGCGACTCAAATGAAAAGCATTTGCAAGTAAAATGCGAATCTGATATCCTAATGTGGGACCAAGTTTCTGGGGGTCCTCCCCTTCCCCAAAACACCGCCCAAACAGACTTATTTACTGGCCATGGCAATATGGGGCTGAAATAAAAGCTATTTGAGTGTAGAATACGAATATGATATCCAGATGTGGGACCAAGTGTTTGAGGGCCGCCATCCCCCAAAACACCCCCAAAAAACAGAATTGACGAGCATAGCAATATGGGGCTCAAATGAAAGGTCCTTGAAAGTACCCCACGAATCTGATATCAATATTCGGTAAAAGTGTCTATGGAGCCATCCCATCTCAAATCCAAATAGGAAATATTTGCTGACCATTGCAACATGAGGCTCAAATAGGAGGTATTTTAGAGTAGAACACGAATCTGACATATATTTTCAAAGCCAAGTCACTGATTGGCCGCCTTATCCCCCAAAACACTCCCCATACCGGACATGTTTGCCGACTATGGAAAAATGGAGCTCAAATGAAGGGTATTTGGGAGTAGACAATGAATCTGACATCAACATTCGGGACGAATTGTCTAGGGGACGCCCCACCACCATAACAACCCCCAAGCAGGACGTATTTGTTCACGAAGGTAATTTTGGCCTTTAAGACAGTGGAGCTCTATATTCATAGTTTTTAGGTCCCATACCCCAAACCGGACATATTTGCTGACTTTTGCAATAGGGAGTTTAAATGAGATTATAAAACGAATTTGATATCCAATTTTGAGGGCAATGGCAATATGGGGTTCAATTATATGAGAATAGAGCACGTTGCTGATATATTTTCAGGGCTTAGTGATTGGGGGACCACCCACTCTCCAAAACACCCCTAAATCGGGCATATTTACCGACCATGTCAATCTGGGGATTAAATGAATGGATTTTGGGGTAGAGCAAGAATTGATACCCACTTTCGGGATACATTTTATGGCCATCGCAAAAAGGGGCTCAAATAAAGGTGTTTGTGATACCGGGAATAGAAGTTGACAAATTCGTTCCCTGGTGGAGGGTATGTAAGATTCGGCCAGGCCGAACTTAGCACGCGTCCACTTCTAGATCTCAAAAAGTACATCTCACATAAATGACGTACATTATCAACTTCCTGTTTCATTTTTTTTTTTTTAATTTAAAGAGATTTTACTTTTAAATGCTGTCGCTTAGCTTAGACCAACAAATACAGAACATCCAAAAAAAAATCCAAAATAAGATTTAAACTGTCCTGCTGGCTCACGTTGTCATTTCATTGCGATTTGCACTAGCATATACAAGTATGAAAATTAAATCGTTCTTGGAAAAGATGACCTCAGGGTCAAAGGAAATTACAAAATAAAATTCAAACACATAAATAGATGAGATTTTTTGTTGTCTGTCCCTTGTGTTTCGCTACAATGTAGAACTTTCACTACGCACTTAAAAAAAAAACCCCACTTAAATGAAGAACATAAACCACTTTACAGCATTAAAAATTGATTTTACAGCATTTAGGCCTGTAGCTATCAATCTTTTGATGGACATTGTGTGTGTGTGTGGAGATTTGGAAATTGTTTTACACGCTTTTGAAAACTCAATTCTCTTTAAATTTATGAAGTTTTTATGAGTTTGCGTTTTCGCTTAAGTAGCTGGTCGCTGTTTTGTCACTTCTAAGGACATCAGTCCTGAGGCAAACAAAAAAAAGTACTCGTTCCTAGACATCACTCATGTCTTTGTGATGGAATGCCATTAAATATTAAATTTGTTGTTTTTTTTTAGATTAAAATCTATTTTTGAGGGGTTTAGATTGAAAACTGGCATAAAGGACCAAATATGTACTTTAAGTATTTTATAGTATTTTTTATGTATATGTGTTTATTTCAAATGTGGTTTAGTTACTTTGCTTAAAAATTTAGCTCTTTTATGTATTTAACTCATACAACATTGACTGAAAATTTAGTAGGGTTGAAGAACATACCTGAATTTATTTGTGAAAATTTTTGAAAAACAATATCTTCATATATTCGTACATGATGTGAAAGCAATATTAGAATCCAAGGAATAATGGTAATTATTCAAATGTACCTGAAAAGAAAACAAAGGAAAAAAAATTCTATTTTAATACTTTCTTATGGTAAACCTACCTACCCTATAAATACAAAAGTGGGGCTATATCTAATTTTGAATCAATTTTGATGAACCTCGGCGGACGTATTCAGATAGGTTGTTAAAATAACTGTATCAAATTTCGAGCAAAGCAAATATGTTCAAATTGTAATAACTACGGTTGACAAATGACAAAAAAGTAATCAAAATATGACGAACATCTGAATCCGAATCTGAACCGATTTCGATTAAACTTTATGGATATTGTGGAAGTCATCAAAGAGAGCGTTGTACAAAATTTTGGAATGATTGGTCAATAAATGCGCTTGCAGTGGGTCTAGGAGTTAAAATAGGGCGATATATAGATATGGGAGCTATATCCTATACTGAACCGATTTCAATGAAATTCATCACTAATATCGAGAGTCATAAAAAAATCCTTCCTGCCAAATTTCGAAAGAATTGGTTAACAAATAACCATTTTATTGCTGAATTACTGCAAATCGGACGTACATATAGATGGGAGCTATACCCAAATCTGAACCGATTTCTATGAAATTCACCACTAGTATCGAGAGTCCGAAGAAAATCCTTCCTGCCAAATTTTGAGAGAATCGGTTGACAAATGACCATTTTATTGCTGTATTACTGCAAATCGGACGTACATATAGATGGGAGCTATATCCAAATCTGAACCGATTTCTATAAAATTGACCAGTAATATCGAGAGTCATAAGAAAACCCTTCCTGTCAGATTTCGAGGAAATCAGTAAACAAATGACCATTTTATTGCTGTATTACTGCAAATCGAGCGAACATATATATGGGAGTTATATCTCAATCTGAACCGATTTCTATGAAATTCATCACTATTATCGAGGGTCATAAGAAACTCCTTCCTGCCAAATTTCGAGAGAATCGGTTAACAAATGACTATTTTATTGCTGTCTTACTGCAAATCGGACGAACATATATGTGGGAGCTATATACAAATCTAGACCGATTTCTACTAAATTCACCAGTAATATTAAGAGTCGTAAGAAAATCCCTCCTGCCAAATTTCGAGAGAATCGGTTAACAAATCATCATTTTATTGCAATATTACTGCAAATCGGACGAACATATATATGGGAGCTATATCCAAATCTGAACCGATTTCTATAAAAGTCTCCACTAATATTGAGTGCCATAAGAAAATCCTTCTTGCCGAATTTAGAGAGAATCGGTTAACAAGTGACCTTTTTATTGCTGTATTACTGCAAATCGGACGAAACTATATATGGGAGCTATATCCAAATCTGAACCGATTTTTTCCAAATTTTATAGGCTTCGCTTCTAGACCGAAAAAGAATTGCCCACTCTAGAGGCTCAAGAAGTCAAGACCCAAGATCGGTTTAAATGGCAGCTATATCAGGTTATTGACCGATTTGAACCATACTCGGCACATTTGTTGAATATCATAACAAAACACGTCGTGAAAAATTTTATTCCAATCGGATAATAAATGCGCACTCTAGAGGCTCAAGAAGTCAAGACCCGAGATCGGTTTATATGACAGTTATATCAGGTTATGGACCGATTTGAACCTAAATTAGCACAGTTGTTGGAAATCATAGCGAAACACTTCGTGCAATATTTTATTCCAATCGGATAAGAATTGCGCCCTCTGGAGGCTCAAAAAGTCAAGACCCAAGATCGGTTTATATGGCACATATATCAGGTTATCATCCGATATAAACCATACTTGGCACATTTGTTGGATATCATAACAAAACACGTCGTGCAAAATTTGCTTCCAATCGGATAAGAATTGCGCCCTCTAGAGGCTCAAGCAGTCAAGACCCAAGATCGGTTTATATGGCACCTATATCAGGTTTTCATCCTATTTGAACCATACTTGGCACAGTTGTTGGATATCATAACAAAATACTTCGTGAAAAATTTCATTCCAATCGGACCGGAATGCGCCCTCTAGAGGCTCAAGAAGTCAAGACCCAAAATCGGTTTATATGGCAGTTATATCAAAACATGGACCGATATGGCCCATTTGCAATCCCAACCGACCTTCTCTAATAAAAAGGATTTGTGCAAAATTTCAAGCGGTTAGCTTTACTCCTTCGAAAGTTAGCGTGCTTTCGACAGACAGACGGACGGACGGACGGACGGACATGGCTGGATCGACTTAAAATGACATGACGATCAAGAATATATATACTTTATGGGGTCTCAGACGCATATTTCGAGGGGTTACAAACAGAATGGCGAAATTAGTATACCCCCATCCTATGGTGGAGGGTATAAAAAATATGTTTTCAATATTTCACACAAGTTGGAATTTTAAACTCCTAGTCGGGATTAACATTTCACATGTTGGCATTTTAAACTCCTATCTGTGTGGTAGGGAGCCACCGTGGTGCATAGGTTAGCATGCCCGCCTATCACATTAAAACGCCCGGTTTCAATTCCCATCGGCGAGAACACCTTAAAACTTTTTTCAGCAGTGGTTATCCACTCACCAAATCTAGGCAACATTTCCAAGTATTTCAGCCAATAGCAGTGTGAGTATTTCTCAACAAAGAGGTGTCACTTTTCAGTGACTCGCCTTTTGAACTCGACATAAAACAGGAGGTCCTCTTATCATTGAGCTTAAATTTAAGTCGGGCAGCACTCATTTCGTATTGTGAGAAGTTAATTTACCTCTAATTTTTTCTATAATGGGATATTTGGGAAACACTAAGACAACATTACACGAGGGCTGCCTTTTATATTTGGGGATTGGAAAACAAAAACAAATATTAATCATCGAAAATTGCTTTATTGTTTTTCAAAATATTCCCCATTTAGATTTATACACCTTTGCAAGCGTTTGAAAAACTTTTCGAATCACTTCTGCCAATCTGTTTGAGTTTTCTCCAAAACATGCATTCTGAACGCATCTACCGCTTCTTCAGGTGTCAAAAAACATTCAACTCTCTTTTTTTATGTACGGGAATGAAAAGAAGTCATCCGGTGCCAAGTCAGGATTATACGACGGATGACCCATTAAAGCGATGTTTTGAGTGTGCTCAAAAATTCATTTGTTTGGGCCGATGTGTGAGAGCTCGCCTTCTTGTGGTGAAGAGTGGTCCGTCTTCGGTGATTGATTTTCCTGATTTCTTGGAAGATAACTGACAAACAAATGGTTGTGTACCACTCAGAATTGAATGTTCTGCATTATTTTAGTGGTATGATTGCGATATGTCCAGTTTTTTCGAAAAAAAAAACAGGCGATCATTTGTTTGGAAGCGCATCGTCCGCGGGCAACTTTTGTTGGATTTGGCTCATCTTGAAACATCCATACAGTCGACTGGTGATTACTTTCGGGCTCATACGTGTAAATCCACGATTCATCACCTGTCGCGATGTCATAGACTTGTTCCGAAGCACCGCGTGCGTATTTTAGGAGCATTTTTTCGGACCAACACGACACGAGCATGTTTTTAAGCGATTGACAAATTGTGTGGGAACCAACGCGAACAAATTTTTTTGACAGTCAAATGTTTATGCAATTTATGCAATGAATTCACATTCGAGGCGAAATGTTTGTGAGGACGTCCTACATCCAAAATCCCCATGGGAATATCGGTGTACATCTAATATTCAAACTAAAATGTGTTGTCATATCCCTGTGCAGCATGGTGTCCTTTCATTTATTTGCAGTTAGCAACGTTTAATATCTGACTATTTGGTACACATTTTTCCATTCATAACTATAAGGTCGAAATTGGATAAATTGAAAATTATAAGACCATTAACCTAAAGCATATATGTACTTCGACTTCTGTTATCTATGACAATATGCGATGGTATTCCAGATTGGTAAATATTACCTACCATGCTAAGGGATTCTCAATAACAACAATGTTTGCACAAAATGAGTTTCGTTACATTATTGCTGAAATTTATTCTTATTCGACAAGAAAATACAAAATTGCACATAGTTATTATACAAGCAAAAAACAAAATGGTGAAAGGAAAATCTTAAGCAAGCCAGCTTATACGTGCTTGACTTATGTGTTGTGCGCTGCGTTCAATGTTATGAAATTGAAATAAACTAAAAAGGACTACAGAACATACCGTAATGGTGGTATCAACAAAAACACAACTCACATAAATATATCGAAATATAACCAAATAAATTAAGAAAGGGTGGGCCAACTTTTAACATACCATATTAGGAACTAAAAATAGAAATAGACAGCATTTCCTTTGTCATTGCCAGGGTTTCGCGTCCGGGTGTTGAAAAAAATTAAGGATTTTGTAAGTAGCTCGGAATTCCTAACTTAAAATTTTCTCTTTACAACTTAAGTTAGGTTAGGTTGAAAAGAGGGTGCAGCTATTAATCCGCCCCATGCCACTATGGACATACATCTAAGCCAGTAATCGGCTTGTCGTGCGCTCTAAAACCCGAGGTAATTTAATGGGTTTTAGAAAGCACAACAAGCCGATTACTAGCTCAGGTGTATGTCCATAGTGGCATGGGGCGGATTAATATTTGCACCCTCTATTTACCCTAACCTAACCTAAGTTGTAAAGAGAAAATTTTAAGTTAGGAATTCTGAGCTACTTACAAAATTCTTAATTTTTTTCAATACCACTCCCCTAAGTTGGTTCATATCTGATATTGTTTCTCCACCTAAGTACCGTTAACTGTTGGACGCGAAAGCCGGGCAATGACAAAGGAAATGCTCCAACGTCCCATCACATGCTATCACTTGCCGCACCTATTTTACATAAGTGAGCTCCTAGTCCTATGTGTCCCGAGAGCTATACTAACCTCCTTTAGTAACAACCTCATCTTCTCATGATCTGGATCTCCCCATAAGATTTTCGCCTTCATACCGACCGTTTCGTTGTTCCACAATTTTGCATGCGCATTCGTTGCCCACTCCCTTAACACGGTCTGCGTCGACCCGAAAGTCTTCGGGTTAACCAAGTTTATTGACGGCAGTCCTCTGGCCTTCACCGCCAAATCGTCTGCCCTTTCATATCCCCTTACTCCGTTATGACCCGGCACCCAAACGATGTGGATTTTGCCATCCTCAGAGAAGGCGGTTATCTCCTTCTAACACAGCAAGACTGTTCATGAACTTACCGTCCTGGCTGCTATTGCCCTTATGGTAATTTTACACCACTTCACGCATTCCGTGATCGCCCGGATATCCGCCTGTATGACCGTATTATGGCCAGGCAGTCTAAAACAGATCTCAGTCCCTGGGTTCTCAATGTAGACCCCCAGGCCCACTCTGTCCTCGAGCTTTGATCCGTCCGTGTAACATGATCTTCCAGATGGCAATACTAGGGTTCCGTCAATGCAAGACTGTGCCGATGGCAGCAGTGCCTTGCACTCGACTTTAAGCTTCATCTCAGGTATCCGATCGGAAAACTCTGCCCTTCCTTCCAGGTTTCCTAACGTCGCCTCGATTATATCGCAATGGTATGAGCTGCTTTCATCCTCAATCCATTCGCCCATCACCTTAAGTCTCATAGCTGTCTCACACATAATCTGCATGTCAATGAGTCGGATATCTAGAATAGTCTTCAGTGTCCTAGTGGGCATGGTACTCATCGCTCCGCTTACGCCAAGACAACATGTTCTCTGAACCTGTTGTATGGTCCTTATGTTGCACTTTGTCTCCATAGCAGTCCACCAAACTACTGGGGCGTAAGTTAGTGTTGGTCTAACCACGCTCCTGTAGAGCCTGTGGACTATCCTAGGATTCAGGCCCCATTTCGAGCCTACGGCCCGCCTATATAGTGCCTAACATCTGTAAGCCTTCTCAGTACGTTCCTGAATGTGACACTTCACTTTTCTGAACCTCTTGTATGGTCCTTATGTTGCACTTTTTTATTCAGGCCCCATTTCGAGCCTACGTCCCGTATACATAGTGTCCAACATCTGTGAGTCTTCTCAGTACGCTCCTGAATGTGACACATCCAATTCAGTTTCCTGTTCAAGATCACACCTAAGTATTTGACCTTGTCAGATATCGAAATCGTTTTATTGAGGAAACGTGGTGCGTTAAATTGACCCACCTTCGTCTTCCTCGTGAATAGGCATTTTCAGTTTTATCTGGGTTAACATTGAGACCTCTGGGTCCAGCCCAGTCATATGCCATATGCAAGACCCTTTTGGCCCTTCTACATATCTCGTTCGGATTTTAGAAGTATTATAACATCGTTTGGGTAGCAGACGGGTTCAAATCCCTTTACAGTCAGCATCCGTAATAGGTCATTTATGGTGGTCGGTCACCCATAGGAGTGGCGATAAAATGCCCCCTGTGCCGGGCCCTTTCTCCCTTAAGTTTATGCCATGGGACACACAATTTATCCACCTGTTCCTTAGCATATGGTTTATCCAGTCTCTAAGGACCGGGTCCACCCGGTCTTCCTGGTGAACAGGCATATTTCAGTCTTCTCTGGGTTGACATTAAGACCTCTGGGTCTAGCCCAGTCATATGCCATATGCAAGACTTTTTCGGCCCTTCTGGATAGCTCGTTCGGATTTTTACCCCTAAGAAGTATTATAACATCATCTGCATAGCAGACGGGTTCAAATCCATTTTCAGTCAGCATCCGTAATAGGTCATTTATGGTGGTCAGCCATAGGAGTGGCGATAAAATGCCCCCCTGTGGAGTGCCCTGTGCCACTTTCTGCCTTATATTTATGCCATGGGGCACACAATTTATCCACCTGTTCCTTAGCATATGGTTTATCCAGTCTCTAAGGACCGGGTCCACCCGCTACTGGTCTAAGGATTGGATCAGTGTGTCGCGCCGCACATTGTTAAAAGCACCCTCGATGTTAATGCATACCGCCAGGGTATAAGTTTTGGCATAGAAGGATTCTTCTATTTTATGCACAACCTCGTGCAGGGCAGTCTCCACCGACCTTCCCTAGACATAGGCATTCAGATTGTATTTGAGCAGTTCGCTGGATGTCATACTCTTTATCATGGTGTCCACAATACGTTCCATGGTTTTGAGTAGAAAGGACGTAAGGCTTATGGGTCTTTAGGCCTTTGCCTCCTACCAGGCTTTCGGAGTATATGAAAGTCCTAGGCACGGACTAACTTAGCACGCTTTTACTTGTTCTTCTTGTTGGTGTGTCCATACAACAGATGTTCTATAGTTTCCGGTTCCTCTTATTCGAGGAATACAGCTTCTGCACAAATCCTTTCTTTCAGCCTTTTGTCTATCAGCATAGATATGCGACAGATGAGGGCTGCTTTTGAAGGCAGAAATAGGTTTTTCTGAAATTTATAGGCTTACTTTACAGAAGTCTATTCTGCCATCACTCTTCCAAATTGTAGATTATAAAATTCAATATCACACTTTTGGTTCACCTTCTTTAAGAATAGTTGGCCTTTCGCATGTACGTACTTGGCTATATATCCGAACTTTTAGTAAATGTGGCAAAGAAGATAAATTTATTTTTTTCTGTCGTTTATTATCTGTGGACGAGTGTGAGTGTAAGTGTGTTTTGTGTGTGTGTGTGACCATAGCAAAGATTCGTGCTCTTAAATTCATTCCCAATTCAAATGTTACTGAACTCTGGATAGCTGTGACGATACGATGGCAGGCAGGAGACTAAGAATACCAAGGGGAGTAGATTCCAAGATAGATGAATATAAACACGTACACACACGATAAGAATACATATTTTTATTTGCCCCTACCATACTTGCTGGCCCTAAGGTAAAGGGGAGCTGATGGGGTAAGTGGTGAAAAGTAATGCTCATTCAGACATAAAATAACTGTAGACTTATAGACGCCGTTGTCATGTTATAGATTTTGCTTACTACCCAACCATTTGTCTCCATTCCATGACTTTTGTAGTCATTGCTCTCCATCTTCCGTCTTCCTGGTGGAGATATTTAGGACATGGAACAACAAACATTCACTGGCCATGTCATAAATGAAGCAAAGAACTATAAGTTTGGTATCAGTAGTCGTGCTAGTAGTTGGGAGTTACAAGGCTACAACTATCATATTCAACCACGTTCGCATTACTATTTCACATACACACACACACCCGTGCTTACATGTATATAAAAAGGCCAATGGTCAATTCCAGGGCCAAGAAATATTACAAGTGTTTGTCAGTGTGTTTAAAATATTATAACGATGTGTTATGAATCCATAAATATAACGACTTATTTAACTGCATTTCCTCTGTGCGTGTGTACGTGTGTACGTGTGTTTATGTTTTGTGTTCTCTAGAAAGGAAGCAAACTGTAGCATAAAGAATTATCAAACAGTTTGTGTAATAGGTATGGGGTGATATATAAAATAAAAAAAAGGTCATTCCTATATCCAATTTAAACAAACATTTTTAAGAAAATTGAGATGTTATTAAAAGAGTTTGTCAAGAACATTTTAGGGCATTAGCCCAAATTTTATTGTGTGCTATAATGTTGTAGCAATGTTTGCTTTAGCAACCACAACGAAATGGGATAGACATCAAACACTTAACTAACACAAAAGTAGTCTCCAACAAAATTATAAAAAAAACCCTAAAATTTCATATAAGTTTTAGATTTAGTTGATTTACAAGTTCGAATTCAGGCGAGAACATTGAAAAACAAGTAAAAGCGTGCTAAGTTCAACCGGGCCGAATCTTATATACCCTCCACCATGGATCGCATTTGTCGAGTTCTTTTCCCGGCATTTCTTCTTAGGCAAAAAAAGGATATAAGAAAAGATTTGCTCTGCTATTAGAGTGATATGAAGATATGGTCCGGTTTGGGTCACAATTAAATTATATGTTGGAGACCTTAACCAATTCGAATAAGAATTGCACTCTTTGGGGGCTCAAGAAGTAAAATAGAGAGATCGATTTATATGGGAGCTGTATCGGGCTATAGACCCATTAAGACCATAATAAACACGTATGTTTATGGTCATGGGAGGATCCGTCGTACAAAATTTCAGGCAAATCGGATAATAATTGGGACCTCTAGAGGCTCAAGAAGTCAAGATCTCAGATCGGTTTATATGCCAGCTAGATCAGGTTATGAACCGATTTGAACCTTATATGAAACAGTGGTTGAAAGTAAGAATAAAATACGCCATGCAAAATTTTAGCAAATTCGGATAAGAATTGCGCCCTCTAGAGGCTCAAGAAGTCAAGACCCAAGATCGGTTTATATGACAGCTATATCAGGTTATTGGCCGATTTAAACCATATTTGGCACAGTTGTTGGTTATCATAACAAAATACTTCGTTCAAAAATTCATTCCAATCGGATAAGAATTGCGCCCTCTAGAGGCTCAAGAAGTCAAGACCCAAGATCTGTTTATATGACAGCTATATCAGGTTATGAACCGATTTGAATCTTTTTTGCAACAGTTGTTGAAAGTAAGAATAAAATACGCTATGCAAAATTTCAGCCAAATCGGATAAGAATTGCGCCCTCTAGTAGCTCAAGAAGTCAAGTCCCCAGATCTGTTTATATGACAGCTATATCAGGTTATGGATCGATTTGAACCATGCTTGGCACAGTTGTTGGTTATCATAATAAAACACGTCTGGCAAAATTTCATTCTAATCGAATAAGAATTGCGCCCTCTAGAGGCTCAAGAAGTCAAGACCCAAGATCGATTTATATGGCAGCTATATCAAAACATGGACCGATATGGCCCATTTACAATCCCAACCGACCTACACTAATAAGAAGTATTTGTGCAAAATTTCAAGAGGCTAGCTTTACTCCGTCGGAAGTTAGCGTGCTTACGACAGACAGACGGACGAACGGATAGACGGACGGACATGGCTAGATCGACGTAAAATGTCGCGACAATCAAGAATATATATACTTTATGGGGTCCCAGACGAATATTTCGAGTAGTTACAAACAGAATGACGAAATTAGTATCCACCTATCCTATGGTGGAGGGTATACAAAATTTCAGCGGTGGTTATCCCCCCTAAATGCTGGCGACATTCGTGTTTGTCCTTTTTTCCATCATGGGAGAGGCACATACCGGAGTGGCTTTTCCACCCCTTACTGGTCCTTGCAGGGACTGAAAAGAAGGCCGCACCCTGTTTCTTTTCGGTTTGCCAGAACCGCCTCCATCATCAGTCGGTGTCGGTGAGATGTAACCGGTACATGGAGTGGGTGCATTTTGGATCTTCCTCTGGCTATACATCGTATAGTCACGCTGAAATTATTGCAAGGTATTGTGCGAACATAGAACGCAAAGGATCACAATCTTCGGCGTCAACACCTTCGATGTCCACGTCGTTGAACTACGTGCTCCCTCCGACTTCTTCCGAGCGGCAATATGTAAAGGGTGATTTTTTTGAGGTTAGGATTTTCATGCATTAGTATTTGACAGATCACGTGGGATTTCAGACATGGTCCCAAAGAGAAAGATGCTCAGTATGCTTTGATATTTCATCATGAATAGACTTACTAACGAGCAACGCTTGCAAATCATTGAATTTTATTACCAAAATCAGTGTTCGGTTCGAAATGTGTTCAAATTTTGACAAATTTTGTTCAGCGATGAGGCTCATTTCTGGTTGAATGGCTACGTAAATAAGCAAAATTGCCGCATTTGGAGTGAAGAGCAACCAGAAGCCGTTCAAGAACTGCCCATGCATCCCGAAAAATGCACTGTTTGGTGTGGTTTGTACGCTGGTGGAATCATTGGACCGTATTTTTTCAAAGATGCTGTTGGACGCAACGTTACGGTGAATGAACACATTTCGAACCGAACACTGATTTTGGTAATAAAATTCAATGATTTGCAAGCGTTGCTCGTTAGTAAGTCTATTCATGATGAAATGTCAAAGCATACTGAGCATCTTTCTCTTTGACACCATGTCTGAAATCCCACGTGATCTGTCAAATACTAATGCATGAAAATCCTAACCTCAAAAAAATCACCCTTTATCATGTAGTTATACCCTACACCACTACTGTGGCACAGGGTATTATAACTTAGTGAATTAGTTTGTAACACCCAAAGGAATGAGGAAATAGACCCATTGATAAGTATACCGATCGACTCAGAATCACTTTCTGATTCGATTTAGCTATGTCTGTCTGTCTGTCCGTCCGTCTGTCCGTCCGTCTGTCTGTCCGTGTTAATTTGTGTACAAAGTACAGGTCGCAGTTTTCATCCGATCATCTTAAAATTTGGTACAGGCATGTTTTTCGGCCTAGAGACGAAGCCTATTGAAATTGGTTCAGATTTGGATATAGCTCCCATATATATGTTCGTCTGATTTTCAGTAATAATGCAATAAAGAGTCATTTGTTAACCGATTCTCTCGAAATTTCGCAGGAAGGATTTTTTTACGATTCTCGACATTAAATGGTCATTTGTTAACCGATTTTCTCGAAGTTTGGCAGGAACGATGAGGGTTTACTAATTTCGTCATGCTGTTTGTAACTACTCGAAATATTCGCCTTATATCTTCTTGATCATCGTGACATTTTATGTCGATCTAGCCATGTCCATCCGTCTGTCTGTTGAAAGCACGCTAACTTTCGAGGGAGTAAAGCTAGCTGCTCGATATTTTGCACAAATGGTTTTTATTAGTGTAGGTCGGTTGGGATTGTACAATAAATGGGCCATATCGGTCCATGTTTTGATATAGCTGACATATAAACCGATCTTGGGTCTTGACTTCTTGAGCCACTAGAGGGCGCAATTCTTATCCGATTGGAATGACATTTTGCACATCGTGTTTTGTTATGATATCCAACGACTGTGCCAAGTATGGTTCAAATAACCTGATATAGCTGCCATATAAACAGATCTTGGGTCTTGACTTCTTGAGTCTCTAGAGAGCGCAATTCTTATCCGATTGGAATGAAATTTTGCACGACGTGTTTTGTTATGATATCCAACAACTGTGCCAAGTATGGTTCAAATCGGCTCATAACCTGATATAGCTGCCATATAAACCGATCTTGGGTCTTACCTTCTTGAGCCTCTAGAGAGCGCTATTCTTATCCGATTTGAATGAAATTTTGCACGAAGTACTTTGTTATGATATCCAACAACTGCGCCAGGTATGGTTCAAATCGGTCCTTAACTTGATATAGCTGTCATATAAACCGATCTGGGATCTTGACTTCTTGAGCCTCTAGAGGTCGCAATTATTATCCGATTTGCCTGAAATTTTGTACGACGGATCCTCTCATGACCATCAACATACGTAATTATTATGGTCTGAATCGGTCTATAGCCCGATACAGCTCCCATTTAAATCGATCTCTCTATTTTACTTCTTGAGCCCCCATAGGACGTAATTCTTATTCCAATTGGCTGACATTTTAAACAGGTCTCCAACATATAATTTAATTGTGGTCCGAACGGGACCATATCTTGATATCGCTCTAATAGCAGTGCAAATCTTTTATTCCTTTTTTTTGCCTAAGAAGAGATGGCGGGAAAAGAATTCGACAAATGCAATCCATGGTGGAGAGTATATAAGATTCGGCCCTGCCGAACTTAGCACGCTTTTGCTTGTTAAACCTAGCATGTGGTGTTTTGTTTGACGTTTAAATTCGTATGCAACATTTCATCAAAAGCGGATCAGATTTAGATATTAGCTCCTGTTTCAGCATTTGGTGAGGGGATAACCACAGCTGAAAAATATATTGGGTTGCCCAAAAAGTAATTGCGGATTTTTCATATAGTCGGCGTTGACAAATTTTTTCACAGCTTGTGACTCTGTAATTGCATTCTTTCTTCTGTCAGTTATCAGCTGTTATTTTTAGCTTGCTTTAGAAAAAAGTGTAAAAAAAGTATATTTGATTAAAGTTCATTCTAAGTTTTATTAAAAATGCATTTACTTTCTTTTAAAAAATCCGCAATTACTTTTTGGGCAACCCAATATTAAGGTGTTATCGTCGGCAGGATTTGAACGTGGGTAGAGTAATAAATTGTCGGCTACACCCGACCTAAGCCTTTCCTAACAGGTTACTCTTGTCTACAAAAAAAAACAAATCAATCAAAAGAATTGCCAAACGCGGCGACCACACTAGGCATGATTTTATTTGTTTCTACATAAAATGTCTTGTTCATACCTAATGGAAGGATTGTTCGTGAGCAACGTATTTAAAAAGGAATTAATCATAAAATCTAAATGTATTCTAATTATCCTATATCATTGTTTTAGCTACCTAAAAGTCTAATTAATATAATCCCCAGCGCAATGGGGAGTTTAAGAAAAAAAGGACATTAGCGTTTGTCATTGAATGGAAGCCTTATTTTATATAATCAATCAATGTTTTTACCACACAAAATGACAAATGTACAATTGAAAACACACAAAATCCAAAATGGCGCAGATATTTGCATTGTAATTACTGAAATGAAATGACAATATGTTTTTTTTCCGGGGTTTTTGTGTTCACTTTCTCATTTGAATGTTTTTGTCTATTCTACGCAGTACAATTTCTCGGTCTCATTAGAGCCGAGAAACTTAAGAAGGCAGTTAATGAAGACATCAACACGACCCGAGCAGACCAGAGAGAAAGAGCGTTGCGAGAAAAAAAAAGTATCCATTAGGTATTTTAGCAAATTTAATTTGTTTGCTCATTAAGGCAAACAAACATTAGACGCGATAAAAAATATATGTTAACACTCAACTACGAGCACTTAGGGCCAAAACCATTCAATCTGACTGCACACTTTACGAGCCACAAATATGTATTTCCACACGGGCGGCCGGAAAGAGAAGGCCGCTGTATCAAGCTAAGGATTAAATGGGAAAAACATGTGAGAATGCTGCACAAAAAAAAGTAATAAAATGGCTCTCTCATGCCTCCACTAGTGTTACAGCTAGCTATTCACTGCCAAGCGCTCATTGGCAAGCAAATAAGCTTAACAACGTTTCATGTTACGACTTTTATGTGGAGAGTAAGTCTAGCGTGTACTGCTGTTATTATGGCATGTACTTACCACACACACATTTGTGTGCATGTCCCTGTATGTGAGTGTGTGAGTGTGTGCGATTGCAGTTATCGTTAAGATATATTGTGTGTTAGTGTGTATGAGACCATTTTTCCACAACTAATAGGTCGCTTTACTGCTGTTTTGGCCAAATGCCATCGTATAATATCACTTTAAGAACACACACATGCACACACATAGAGACACATAGATAAAAATATGCTCCATATATGTATGCCAATATATATGCGGACACCCACAAACACACATGCCTATTTACCAGCATAGATAATAAACCTGCATGGAGACTCCTCGCACAAGCAAGCACCGTATTGATTTGGCTCATTATGGTGCAATTTAAGTGTTCCTAAAAAGAATATTGGTAATATTTTGGAAAAATTTATTTTGTCTCTACTTAATTTTTGTTGATTTTCTTGTGCAGTGTTTAAATAAAACTTCGCATAGATTTATACACCCAAAGCAATGGGATATGGGTGTACCAATCGAAAAAAATCTATGAAAATAGCAATGTACGTTCGTTTTGCTGTCTCTCTAGACATTTGGCAAATACTTTAAAATATAATTAATTTCAAACTGGATCCACCGTCGTGCTTCTATTACAGTGTCAAGTGAAAAACAAGTAGAAGCGTACTAAGTTCGGCGGGCCGAATGTTATCGGAGACGTGGCAGAATCAGTCAACACCTGATGCGTTTATTGATCTTTCAGGGTATAGTGTGCACAAAGCTGATAGATTACGTCGTGGGGGCGGCATCGTTCTGTATGTGAGAAACTACCTGAATACTCAGTTATGTAGGGTTGCCCAAAAAGTAATTGCGGATTTTTCATATAGTCTGCGTTGACAAATTTTTTCACAGCTTGTGACTTTGTTATTGCATTCTTTCTACTGTCAGTTATCAGCTGTTACTTTTAGCTTGCTTTAGAAAAAAAGTGTAAAAAAGTATATTTGATTAAAGTTCATTCTAAGTTTTATTAAAAATGCATTTACTTTCTTTTAAAAAATCCGCAATTACTTTTTGGGCAACCCAATATAAAGTCTAACCCAGGTGGCCCAATTGAGTATGTTTTTGTTGAGGTATCGATAACAAGCTCCTAGTGGGGTGCTTTTATAGAGCGAACAACCGTATGGATACGCGAGATTTTTTCTCTATCCTTGAACCTCTCTCTCTTGCTTACTCAGACATTGTGCTTGCTGGGGACTTCAACTCTAACGTTTTACAGGACACGGGCTTGACGATTGTAATGTCTTCCTTGGGGCTTTTGCCTGTGTATTCGACAATTCCCACACATTTTTCCGCATCCTCCAGCACGCTTCTCGATCTGTACTTTATTAGTGACACTTCCAAAGTCCTCCTATACGACCAACTGCCAGCGCCATGTTTTTCGAACCATGACTTGATCTTTTTATGTTACGAATTTGAGCTCACCAGGACTAGGGAAACTTATTTATATAGAGATTTTGCCAGTCTCGACCTTGATTTTTTGCTTTCGAGTACTGTGCTTATCGACTGGGATCTGATATTTCGTATGGAAACTAACGATGAATAAACTGAATTTCTACAGAGGAATATACGTGACCTATAGGAACTTACGGTTACACTCAAGACTAGAGAAGTGTCCTGCAGATCGAAACCCTGGTTCTCCCGGGATATTCGTTCGGCTATTCTCGAGAGGAATATGTCGCATTGCAGGTGGAGACGTTTCAGGACGCCTGAGTTACATGATACCTTTCTCACCCAGCAAGAGACCACGTCAATAAGTTGATACAGATAGCCAAGAAAGAATTATTACAAACGCTTTATTTCTGCAATAGGCTCCAAGAGAACTTGGAAGATTATTCGAGACATAGAAATTGGGAAAGATACTAATATATGTTCTACAAACTTGGATATTAATGGGCTTAATGATGCCTTTGTTAACGTGCCACATATATCAGTTGATCCCAATTTCTATGGCTTCAATATCTCCCCCTCTCACGATGACGATTCTGATTTTGGTTTCAGCTATATTGGTCCCGCCGATGTCCTTGAGTGTGTTGCGAATGTAAAGTCCAATGCTGTCGGATCTGATCGCATTGATCCTAGATTTGTAAGACTCTTGCTCTCCCTTATTATTCCTCAGGTCTTTAAGAAACTGCTGCATTTGCAAATGTCGTCTTTTGTCAAAGAGAACTCTCTGTTATATGTGAGACAGTCCGGGTTTCGTCCTAACCACAGCTGCGTTACTGCCTTGGCAGAGGTCACTGAGAGGATCAGGGTCAATTTGGAGAATGACAAGATAATTTTCCTTGTTCTTCTTGACCATTCTAAGGCATGTGACACTGTGGATCGTTCCTTGTTATGTGATAAGATGAGACATCTTTACAATTTTTCTTCTACGACCGTTCGTCTTACTTTGTCGTACCTGTCACACCGCACTCAGTCCGTCAGTTATAAGTCTTCTGTATCGTCGCCTCTGCTTGTTTTAAAAGGTGTTCCTCTTGAATCAATTCTGGGTTCTCTTCTCTTTTCATTATACAGTAACGACTTGGCGAGTCAATTGTCTTATTGTGAGGTACATATGTACGCTGACGATGTAAAGATATATATCGGCAGTCCGAGGGATAAGATTGCCTGCTTAATCATGATCTGTCAGCACGTGT
The DNA here is from genome assembly GCF_963082655.1 of Stomoxys calcitrans. Classification (NCBI taxonomy): domain Eukaryota; kingdom Metazoa; phylum Arthropoda; class Insecta; order Diptera; family Muscidae; genus Stomoxys; species Stomoxys calcitrans. The sequence continues at coordinate 45,432,092 of NC_081554.1, read as the reverse complement.
CAGCACGTGGGCGAAAGCCAATGGCCTATGTCTCAACCCTGTAAAGTCCAAGTGTGTGGTTATCAGAAACAGGCTGTCTCGTTTTTTTTATGTGATGTCGGTATATTCATTAACGACGCTAGATTGGAAATCGTTCCTCATGCAAAGAACTTGGGCGTGGTTATTAACAGCACTTTGACTTGGAGTAATCATATCGACTCTGTCGTTGGTCAGGGATATTAAAAATTGCTTGCTCTCTGGGCCACTCAGTCGGTTACTCCGCTGCGGGTTAGGTGTCTCTTGCCAAAGACTTATCTTGTTCCTGGCATTTTTAACGGCTGTGAGTGGTCTGCTACTTGCGACTCGGTAATTAGACGTAAGCTAAACACCTTTTTTTAATATGTAGTGATTGTTGCTTCGGTATCCTCTTCGCCACCAACGTCGGATACTAGTAGTAGGGTAAAATGTTTTTTCCATATCCTCAGCATTTTATCTGTGTCAGTTACTAGATTTCCTTCTTTGTCTCTGCAATAGGATGTGCCTGCACCAAAGCCATCGGTTTGATATTTAATTCTTTGGTAGAATTTTCGGACTTCATTCTGACTCCTGTACATCTCAATTCGCTTATACCCACGTCTTTCCATTTCCTTTTTCTTTCTGCGGTATTGACGTTTCTCCTGTCTCCTTTTCTCCCGATACTCTCCTTCATCTGGTGCTTTGCTACTTATTGCAGGGCTGCTCTGTATGCCGCATTCTTGGCTTCAGTAGCATCTCGACACTCTTGTTCGTACCATGGGTTTCTTCAAGGAGGCTTCTGGTACCCAAGTACGGATTTTGCGGCATTTCCCATGTAGTGGGCAATAGTTTGCCACTGCGCCATTATATCATCGGAACAAGGAGTGCTTTCATCAAGCAGTGGGGTCAATCGAGTGGAATATGTCGCTGCCATCTGTTGTGTTTGCAGCTTTTCAATATACAGCTTCAGTATAGTGTCAGATCGTACTTTCCTTGCCATGTTCAAACTGGTGTGAACCTTTGCTGCAATCAATCGTACATCTAACACGCTAGATGAATGCCTTCCGTCTATCACACAACAACAACAATCTCTACCATTAGGAAAGCTTTGTGCAGAATTTCAAGCACCTAGCTTTTCTTCTTCGAAAGTTTGCGTACTTTCGACAAACAGACCGACGGGCAGACGGACAGGCAGGACTAGATCGACTTAAAATGTCAAGACGACCAAGAATATATATATTTATGGGGTCTCAGACCAGTATTTCGATCTGCTACAAACGAAATGACTAAGTTGGTATAACACCATCCTAAGGTGGAGGTTATAAAAAAAAATTTCAACATTTGTGTTAGCTTTCGCGAAGCTATTTGTGTATATGGAGCGCTGAGGCGATTAAAATATCTCTAATTCAAGGAAATTGATGCTGCACACCTGCTCTTACCAAAAAATGTCAGCGCCTTTTATCCCCGTAGTACCATATTTCCCTCCAGCAAAGCCGTCTCCTTCTTCAACATATGGCATTTTAATATATTTTAATCCTTTTAATGCGACCCCATACTGCAGGGAAAAAACACATCCCATATAATAATAAAGAAAAATAACTGATATCATAGATACCAGCGTTGTTTTGCTAAACCCATTAAATTCCTTCTGAGCTGCTCCACTCAAACCCCATACCTGATTCCCTATCTATATTTCCATCGTATCCTTTTGGATATTTGGTTCTCTCCTATCACTTTCGCTTTCCAAATGGAATTAAGAACAACAAAAATGTATAACTTATGTGTGTTAAGCTTAAGAGATTAACTTTTTAACGATATTTTCTTTAGGCGACTGAACCAACAACCGTACGTACGCAGGCACACACACACACAACCACAAGCACAAGTTCATTTATTGTACATATTTATTATTAAATCGAGTATAATACAACTGCACAATAGTGTGAGATGGAAAAACTTGAAAAAGAAACTAAACCAGTAAGGAAGGGCAAAAGTCGAGCGGTGCCAGCTGTATAATACCCTATACCTACCCTAGAAGTACAATGTGGGAGCTTTAACTTTAACCAAATCTGAACCAATTTTGATAGACCTCGGGGCGAAAATATGTTCAAACTGTAATAACTACGGTTGACAGATGACAACATTATTGCAAATTACCAAAAATCTGCTGAACATATATATGGGAGCTATATCTAATATTAAACCGACTTCGAGCAAACTTCTCAGATAATGTGGTAGTCGCGGAGGAAAGCGTTGTGCAAAATTTTGGCAAGATTGGTCAAACAATGCGCTTGCAGTGCCTCTTGCAGCGAAAATCTGGCCATATACATATAAGACAGCTATATCTAAATCTGGGCCGATTTCTATAAAATTCAACAGTTATATTGAGAGTCATAAGAAAATCCTTCCTGCAAAATTTCGACAGAATCGGTTAACAAATGAGCACTTTTTTGCAATACTTCTCAAAATCGGACGAACATATATATGAGAGCTATACCTAAATCTGAACCGACTTCGAGCAAACTTCTCAGATAATGTGGTAGTCGTCGACGAAAGCGTTGTGCAAAATTTTGGCAAGATTGGTCAAACAATGCGCTTGCAGTGCCTCTTGGAGCGAAAATCTGGCCATATACATATAAGACAGCTATATCTAAATCTGGGCCGATTTCTATAAAATTCAACAGTTATATTGAGAGTCATAAGAAAATTCTTCCTGCAAAATTTCGACAGAATCGGTTAACAAATGAGCACTTTTTTGCAATACTTCTCAAAATCGGACGAACATATATATGAGAGCTATACCTAAATCTGAACCGACTTCGAGCAAACTTCTCAGATAATGTGGTAGTCGTCGAGGAAAGCGTTGTGCAAAATTTTGGCAAGATTGGTCAAACAATGCGCTTGCAGTGGCGCTTGGGGTGAAAATCGGGCGATATACATATATGACAGCTATATCTAAATCTGGGCCGATTTCTATAAAATTCACCAGTTGTATTGAGAGTCAAAAGAAAATCCTTCCTGCAAAATTTCGACAAAATCGGTTAATAAATGAACACTTTTTTGCAATATTTCTCAAAATCGGACAAACATATATATGAGAGCTATACCTAACAAGAACCGATTTCGAGCAAACTTCTCAGAAACTGTGGCAGTAGTCGAGGAAAGCGTTGTGCAAAGTTTTAGGAAGATTCGTCAATAAATGCGCTTGCTGTGACTTTAGGAGTGAAAATCGGGCGATATATATATATATATACATGAGAGCTATATCTAAATCTGAACCAATATCCATGAAAATCACCAGTAGCGTCGAGAGTCATAAGACAATCCTTTCTGCCAAATTTCGAGAAAATCGGTTAACAAATGACCATTTTATTGCTGTATTACTGCAAATCGGACGAACATATATATGGAAGCTATATCCAAATCTGAACCGATATCCATGAAAATCACCAGTAATGTCGGGAGTCATAAGAAAATCCTTTCTGCCAAATTTCGAGATAATCAGTTTACAAATGACCATTTTATTGCTATATTACTGCAAATCGGACGAACATATATATGGAAGCTATATTCAAATCAGAACCGATTTTAATGAAAACTACCAGTAATGTCGGGAGTCATAAGAAAATCCTTCCTGCCAAATTTCGAGAGATTCGGTTAACAAATGACCATTTTATTGCTGTATTACTGCAAATTGGACGAACATATATATGGAAGCTATATCCAAATCTGAAGCGATTTTAATAAAATTCACCTGTAATGTCGGGAGTCACAAGCTAATCCTTCCTGCCAAATTTCGAGAAAATCGGTTAACAAATGACCATTTTATTGCTATATTACTGCAAATCGGTCGAACATATATATGGAAGCTATATCCAAATCAGAACCGATTTTAATGAAAACTACTAGTAATGTCGGGAGTCATAAAAAAATCCTTCCTGCCAAATTTCGAGAGATTCGGTTAACAAATGACCATTTTATTGCTGTATTACTGCAAATCGGACGAACATATATATGGAAGCTATATCCAAATCTGAAGCGATTTTAATAAAATTCACCTGTAATGTCGGGAGTCATAAGAAAATCCTTCCTGCCAAATTTCGAAAAAATCGGTTAACAATTGACCAATTTATTGCTGTATTACTGCAAATCGGACGAACATATATAAGGAAGCTATATCCAAATCTGAAACGATATCGATAAAAATTACCAGTAATGTCGAAAATCATAAAAAAATACTTCCTGCCAAATTTCGAGAAAATCGGTTAACAAATGAATATTTTATTGCTGTACAACTACAAATCGGACGAACATATATAAGAGAGCTATATCCAAATCTGAACCGATATTTTCCAATTTCAATAAGATTCGTCTCTAAGCCGAAAAACACTTTCATACCAAATTTAAAAACGATCGGATGAAAATTGCGACCTGTAGTTTGTACACAACATGGACAGACGGACAGACAGACGGAAATAGCTAAATCGAATCAGAAAGTGATTCTGAGTCGATCGGTATACTTAACAATGGGTCTATCTCTCTTCCTTTTTGGTGTTACAAACTAATTCACTATAGTTATAATACCCCGTACTCCAGTAGTTGTGTAGGGTATAACAAGTAAAAGCGTGCTAAGTTCGGCCGGGCCAAATCTTATATACCCTCCATCATGGATCGCATTTTTAGGCAAACAAGGGATAAAAGAAAATAATTGCTATGGTATTGGAACAATATAAAGTTATGGTTCATTTCAGACCATAATTGAACTAAATATTGGAAACCATAGTAGAAGTCATTGTGTAAAATTTCAGCCAAATCTATTAAGAATTGCGCACTTTAGGGGCTGAAGAAGTAAAATAGGATCGGTTTATAGGGGAGCTGTATTAGACTATAAACCAATTCATGTCATATTCGACACGTATGTTAAAGATCATGAGAGAAGCCGTTGTACAAAATCGGATAATACTTGTGCCTTTTAGAGGCTAAAGAAGTCAAGATCTCACATCGGTTTATATGGCAGCTATAACAGGTTATGGACCGATTTGAACTATTCTCAGCACAGGTGTTGAAAGTTAAAACGAAACATCTAATGCTAACTTTCACTTAAATCGGATAATATTTGCGCCCTCTAGTGGCTCAAGAAGTCAAGATCCCATATCGGTTTATATGGCAGCTTTATGAGGTTATAAACCGATTTAAACCATATTTAGCACAGTTATTGAAAGTCATAATTAAATACGTCGCGCAAAATTTCAGCCAAATCGGATAGGAATGGCGCCCTCTAGAAGCTCAAGAAGTCAAGACCAAAGATCAGTTTATATGGCAGATATATCAAGTTATGAACCGATTTAAACCATACTTGGAACAGTTATTGGAAGTCAAAACAAAACACCTCATGCAAAATTTCAGCCAAATCGGATGAGAATTGCGCCCTCTAGTGGCTCAAGAAGTCAAGAAGTCAAGATCCAAGATCGGTTTATATGGCAGCTATATCTGGTTATGGACCGATTTGAATCTAACTTAGCACAATTGTTGGAATTCATAGCGAAACACGTCGTGCCAAATTTCATTCCAATCGGATAAGAATTGCCCCCTCTAGAGGTTCAGGATTTCAAGACCCAAGATCGGTTTATATGGCAGCTATATCAGGTTATTGAGTGAGTCAGGAGTTTGAGTGAATTTCTTACCGGGAGTAGTCATACCTTGTCGCAGCTCCAGATATTTCCGAGTCTATTGCTGTATTCGGCCTTTCCACACAAAACGGCTACTGATTTAATAAAGTTCCTCTACCTGGCCATTGTTGGGCATTGAAGTGCGGTTGATACCACAGCTGGCCTTTCACAAAATAGCGATTTTAAAATCAAAATAACACAGAATTGAAATTTATTTTATTGGAAAGTGTAAATTATCGCAATTTTACTCAAAGGTGCAAAGAGTTGTGACGGACGACCAAAGAAAACAGCTGTGTTTATTTCTTTCTGGCAAATAGTGGTTTTAAGCGGTTGCCACCTTTTATAACGCTGGTATGTAAATGCACAGCTTATTATAATCCCAGAAAAAGAGGAAGAATACCAGTTGCGCCTAAACACACACTACATATTTTGGAAATATTGCCAGTTCCACCTAATTTCTTAGTCGTCATTGCATTAACGTCGCTAAATCTAGTACCAAAACTTGGACTCTAAAAGCATGTCAACGCCACCAGTTAACTCACCGTACAACACAAGTAACACAGTGGGCCTCATCGAACAAAAAGCTAAGCGAAAACTGATGGAGACTTCTCCTGAAAACCCGGTAATTGTAGGAAACATGCCAACCATGGAGCTTATGAAAATGATGCAGGATTCAATGTCAAAATTGCTAGACGAGAAATTAGAAAATCTCCCAACTAAATCAGACATCACCGACCTAAAAAACAACATTGAAGGGGTAAAAGACGACATTAAGCGCTTAAAAATCGAAAACGAAGAATTAAAGGCAGAGGTGCAAAAGCTTAGAGAAGATAAGGAGGAAGACAAAAAAAGACTTCAAAAACTGGAAGACCAATTGGGAAGAAACAAGTTAATTGTGAGAGGTCTACCTTACCAGAAATCGTTGCATGGGGCAGTCAAGAAACTTTTCAATGGAAACCTGAAGATGAGCATTGAACCGGAAATCGACTTTATAAAAAAAGTGCAGGAGACAAATGAGAAAATGACAGTTTTAGTGGAATTCAAGTCAACCAAAACAGTGGCTGATGTCCTTAGAAATACTAAAATGTTAGCTGGCACATCCATTTTTATTGAACGCGATTTGAGTGGTGTTAGGCTGCAGAGAAAGAAGATTATGTTGCTTCTAAAAAAAGAATTGCAGACGCACAACGGAGAAAAAAGGATTGGAGTCAGAGGAGAGCAGTTGGTACTGGATGGAAGAAGCTTTTATTGGAACAATAAAAATGAACTAATGAGTGGCCAAAACAATGGTATGAAAATATTGCAAAGCATCATTGGTAACAGTATTGAAAATATAGATTTAAGTTATGAACACTTTGTCGAAATTTTGTCTTCAAAAAACTACTAAAAGCAAATACTTTTTCCAACAACAATAATAATACTAGTAATAATATAAATATTAAGAATAAAAATACCGAGGTGAAAGATGATTTTATATTAAAAATTGTAGCATACAATGTCCATGGGTTAGCTAGCAAAAATCTTCATCAGAGTTTTTACGAATATATAGAAAACTTTCATATTTTTATACTTTCCGAAACACATGTCGAATTGAAAAATCAAGAAAACTATACGAAAAAATTTAAAAATTTCAAAATCTATTGGAAAGCCGCATCCAGAAACTATCTAAGAGGGAGAGGTATAGGTGGTCAGTTATATGGTGTGAGAAACGATTTGGAAGAAGAAGGTTTTAAACATTCACTACTACAATGGGAAAACCAGGATGTGATTCGGTGTGAATTAAATGCAACAATGTTCGAGATAATACCTGTGTATCTGAGAGGCGTAAACTGGGAAGCAGATTTTAATGGATTGAAAGCTACTATAGCGAGTAACGATAGCCTTAAAATTGTTATCGGTGACCATAATATCCGGATAGGCGAGGAACAAGACTTGCCCGAGGAAATTGCGGAAAGATATACTCGAAAGTCTGAAGACAAAATGAGCAGTGCAAATGGGAAAAAATTCATCGAATTCTGCAATGGAAATGGGTTAGTAGTTTTGAATGGCAGAACCTCAGGAGATGAAGATGGAAAGTTTACTTTTGCAAATAGAAACGGTAGTTCAGTAATCGATTTGGCTGTCGTATCTTTGGATATTATGCCCTACGTGTATAAATTTGAAGTTGAAGATAAAATTTGGTCCGACCATTTCCCAATTGTGCTAACAATAAAGATACCTCGTACTTCAGGACGGGGAAAGCAAAAAAGTAAACTCTTGCCGAAATTAATATGGAGGGAGGCAAATAAAATTGTCTATCAAAATGCTCTAATTCGTGAAACAAAAAATTTACCCGCAAATCCAGATATGGAAATGTTTATCAAAGCTATCAACGATTCATACCCGAAACAGTCAACCAGAAAAAATGGGCGTTTCAAAGAAAGTTGGTTCGACCAGGAGTGCTTAAAAAGCAGAGTCAAGACCATGAAAAAACTTGGTTTATACAGAAAAACTGGAAATATAGTTAACAGAACTGAGTACATCCAGCAGAAGAAATGTTATGAAAAGTTGTGCAGGCGGAAAAAACTTGAATATAACCAGAAAATTGAGCTCAGAATTGACATGGTGACCGACAGTAAATCTTGGTGGAGATTAGCCAAAGAAATAAGACAAAGAGACAATGATTGCAGTTGTAGTATTCCGGCGCTAGCCTTAAAAGATTATTTTGAGCCCCTATTAAACCCAAAATCCAATATCGTCGACATATCCTACGCCCCCTATTTTGTTTTTGATAGAGACTTAGATAGAGATTTCACTCTTCAAGAAATCAAGTTCTTATTGAATACCCTCAAATCATATAAGGCACCCGGAGAGGACCGAGTCCCGTACGAGTTTTTTGTACACGCACCAGAGGAGTTCTTAGTTGCACTATGCAATGCTTTTACCAAAATTCTAAATGGCTACGACGACTTTAAAACATTTCGCTCCGGTGTCATATTTCCAATTCACAAGAAAGGAAATATCAATGATGTAAGAAACTATAGAGGTATCACATTCATGAACTGTGTTGGGAAGCTGATGATAGGAATGATGAACAATAGAATCACTGAATGGGTAAACAAACACAAAGTATTAAATGAGTACCAGGCGGGCTTTAGAAGAGGCTATTCCACCATAGACAATATATTTAATTTGATGGCAATAATTAACATAAAGTTAAGTGAGAACAGAAAAGTCTACGCATTTTTCGTCGACTTTAAAGCCGCCTTTGATAGAGTGCCGAGGCAGCTTCTGATATTCAAACTACATGAGATTGGACTTTCTTCGAAAATAGTGAAGTTTATAGAAAATATTTATATCGAAACTAAGTCAGCTGTGTGGACCGGTACAGGATTATCGGACTACTTCAACACTACTACTGGAGTAAAACAAGGGTGTTTACTATCGCCTATGCTCTTCTCAATATACCTAAATGATCTACACGATTATCTCGAAGGAGGCCTTTTTGTGGACGATATAAATTTGCGCGTCCTAATGTACGCGGACGACATTGTTATATTGGCTGATGATCCAAACACTCTGCAAAGAATGATAAAAAGGCTGGAAATGTACTGTAAAAAATGGGGTATGGAAGTAAACCAAGTCAAATCGGAGATTATGGTGTTCAGGAATGGAGGGCGCCTTGCCGCAAGCGAAAAATGGTTGTACAATGATGAGATAATACGAGTTGTAAACGAATATAAATACCTTGGTTTAACGTTGACCCCGAAACTATCATTTTCAAAGCACTTATCTCAAAAAGAAGTAGCGGCTGAAGTGTCGATTAACTCAACATGGAAAAACTTTATTTCAAAACCCGCCGTATCTTTGAAAGCAAAATGGAAAATGTTCCTTTCGGTTTGCCGCTGCATTCATAGTTATGGAGCCGAAGTCTGGGGAAACTCATACTTTGAGGATGTGGACAAACTTTATCGTTATTTTATCAAACGTGTATTGAGACTACCGGAATGTACACCGAATTATATAGTAGCTTTGGAAACTGGATACGAACCCGGATACATACACACGTATTCTTTACATTTATCATATTTATCAAAGTTGCTGTTTAAGCTTGAAGATTACAGACTTCCACACATCCTTGCATTAAAACTATCCGAAAAAAACCTAGCCTGGTTTAAAGATTATAGAGTCCAACTTTCATCCTATAACATTGATAATAGAAACATTATGCTTGACCAGACATGTTGGCATGGTGTAAGTCAAGAACTCCTTTACAAAATTACAGAAAATGCCTATAACTCACATATCCAAAAAGCTCAAGAAAGCGAACGGCGTGGATACAAATACCTTGATTTTAATATAGGGGTTTACTACTGCAATGAAAAATTTACCTTGGAACAAATTTCACTTATAATGAAAGCAAGAGGTGACCTTTTCCCACTAAATGGAAATAAATATGGGCCGGATGTCGACCAACGATGCTCACTGTGTAATTCAGGGGAAGTTGAGTCTTTAGATCACTTTATATGCAGATGCCCAGTACTAAACGGGATACGAATAAAATATTTCAACCAATCATCATTGGAGCGAAATGACTTAATATATATACTGAACGGGTGTGAAGATTTTTGCTGGCTTACTTTATGCAATTATTTGAAGAAAGCGATTGCTTACAGAAAAACTTTAATAGAGGAATTTAATTATTAATCAAAACTATTATACTCATTCTTCCAGCAGACGGTTTAAACATAAACCACGCTGTGACATTCTTTATTAATATAGTATTATTATACTGCACATTGAAATAATTTTTGTAACGTTATATGAAATAAAGAACATTGAATTGAAAAAAAAAAAAAATATCAGGTTATGAACCGATTTGAACCATACTTGGCACAGTTGTTGGATATCATAACCTATTTTAGCACAGTTGTTGGAAGTCGTAGCGAAACTCGTCGTGCAAAATTTCATTCCAAGCGGATAAGAATTGCGCCCTCTAGAGGGTCAAGAAGTCAAGACCCAAGATCGGTTTATATAGCAGTTGTATCTAAAAATGGACCGATATGGCCCATTTACAATCCCAACTGACCTACACTAATAAAAAGTATTTGTGCAAGATTTCAAGCGGCTAGCTTTACTCTTTGGAAAGTTAGCGTGCTTTCGGCAGACAGACGGACGGAAGGACAGACGGACGGATGGACGGACTGACAGACGGACGGACATGGCTACATCGACTTTATGGGGTGTTAGATATCTACATTATGGGGTCTCAGACGAATATTTCGAGTAGTTACAAACAGAATGACGAAATTAGTATACCCCCTTCCTATAATGAAGGGTATTAAAAACGAAACTTTAAAGAAATGTGCATGGTTGAGAGATTTTGTATGGTTTTGCAATGTTATTATTAATATAGAAACAAAACAGCAAATCCTATTTGATAAGATATCATAAAAAATCAATTGTATATTTGCTCGATACTCAACTACAAAACAAGAAATATTTGTTTTTATTAGAGCTTTATCCAGTAATAGGCCTATGGCTCAAGAAGTCATGTGGAGTGATCGAGGATATATGGGAGCTTTGGCATAACGAGGAAATATTTAGTTTCTTTACCTCTGAAATATCACAAAATCTCCCGTTACATTCAAATATACGTACACACGCTTATAAAGGCTTATTTGACATTCCATAGATTTTTTTTTTTACAGACATTTTTTTTATTTACCACAAACTCCCTATGCATAGGCGTTCCCCCTTTGAACAGATATGAGCACAACACACACAATCTAACCCACTTATGGCGGATTAGAGCGTAAAGCAAAGCAAAGCATCAAAGCCATCATCTTAAACATCAACAGTCAGCCAGCCACATAAAATGAATGGAAAGAAGGTCGGATAAATTGGAAACGAACAAGTCAGCCTTTCGATATCAAAGGAGTAGGCAATATTGTCGTCAAGACAAGTCAAGGTTTTCGTGTGGTGACAAAGGAAAATATTTAATGGGGAAAAGCTTAGGTAGGCATATCATGAAAAAGGCCTTTTTCCAGACACCACCCATACACCACAAACAATTTAAACTAAAATGTCTTGGCTGCAAATGCAAATTTGGCCATGAACATTCCATTAAGGAACAGGGGCAAACTTCTCACAACTTCTGTCCCATTAAATTTTAAGCTCAATGATAAGGGATCTCCTTTTTAGAGCCGAGTCCGAAAGGCGTGCCGCAGAGCGACACCTCTTTAGGGAGAAGTTTTTACAGGGCAAATTACCTCGCATTATTGCAATATTTATCAAAATCGGACGAATATATATATTGGAGCTATATCTAAATCGAGTATACTTCTTAGATATTGTCGTAGTCGTCGAGTAAAATGTTGTGCATAATTTTGAGAATTAAATGCGCTTGTAGTGCCTCTAGCAGTGAAAATCGGGCGATATACATATATGATAGCAATATCTAAATTTGAACCGATTTCTATGAAATTCAACAATAATGTCGAGAGGAAATCCTTCTTACCAAATTTCGAGAGAATCGGTTAACAAATGACCCCATTATTTCAATATAAGTTCAAAATGGACGAACATATGTGTGGGAGCCATATTCAAATCTGAACCGATTTTTTCTGATTTCAATAGGCTTTGTATCTAGGCCGGAAAAAATGCCTACACCAAATTTGAAGACGATCGGTGGAAAATTTTGACATGTAGGTTGTACACAAATTAACATGGGCAGACAGACAGACTGACAAACGGACAGACTGACGGGCATAGCCAATTCGAATAAGCGAGTTATTCTGAGTCGATCGGTATACTTATCAATGTGTCCAGCTCTCTCTATCTTCTGAATGTTACAAACCAATGCACTAAGTTATAATACCCTTTATAACTTAGTGCAGCATTGGTGTAGGGTACAAAAAGCTGAGAAGTCGGTGGCAAAATCTAATTGATACAAAATCACTTTCGAATTTTTGCGACTTCGACCGTCAGGCTTTTTTTTGGACGATTAATCGATTAGGCGAAAGTGGACTTTTATATCCCTAGCGGGAAGCTTTCGGTGTTTTAGCAGTCTTATGCCCTTAAGGGAACTGATTCAATTTCCAGCATCCGTAGAATTGTTTGGAATGCCAGTTTTATCCTTTCCAGGATCCTGCCAAATTGTGTGGCGATGGATACTCCTCAGTCTCCTTCGTGAACCTAAAGCCCTCGCTCACTATTCCCGTCCTCCTGCTGTCCTCATCACTGAATTCGGCTGCGATGATTGTTTCACTGTCTGAATTTGAGTCGGAAACACCACACTTGCTTAGGCTGGGGTCGAACTGCGCATTCCTCCGGTTTATCCGTCTTTTCCTCATTTGTAAGTTTGACAACTGGTTGTGCGCTTGAAGCATTACAATCGACTGCAGGTGCCAAGGCAACCACACCTATATGAGGGGCGGAAAGTATGCTATGGTCTGATGCCACGCCTTCAGCTGTGAGGAGTTTGGAGTCCATTTTGAGCCTACTCCTCAAAAGCTTTATCATTTTTGTGGTGTGGAAACACTGATATTTTTTGAGGAGCTCCACGTAACGGTTACTTTTATACTTTGAAGAGTTACTTCGTACTGATTTAGATTGTTGTGCACACTATTAGCACCCATACCAAATACCGCCCAACACCTGCAGCTTGCACAGTTGTCACGGATGTGCAATGTGCTACTTAAGGATCGCTCAAGGATACTCCATTCCGTGCAATATAGACAGTCAGGTCCAGTACTGCCGAGATAGAGCTCTACAACGTGTACATACCGCCGGTTTGTAGCTGTGTCTCGATTAATGGCCAAGCTTACAACCCCGACATAGGGTGGGTTACTATGTGGCCATAATCGTCTGGTTCTAGGGGACTTTAATGCGCATCACACTTCATGGCATTCTCCCCTAGGTAACGACCAGCGGGGCATAGCTTTGGCAGAGCAGATTGAAAACTTCACGTTTTGCACGGTGAATGAAGACGCCCTTACTAGGATTACGAGGAGATGCAGCAGCTTGCCAGACATCTCCATTGCATCCCCTGATCTCCTGAGTGACGTAACCTGGCAAGCAGTCATCTCTTTGGGGTCAGACCACCTTCCCATAATTCTCACCATCGACCGACCATCCGACTTCATAATCTCTGAGCGCCGGACGTTTATCAATCATAAGAAGACCGATTGGGCTGGCTTCAGAGAGTATACCAATCGCCGCTTCAGTGAACTGCCACCCCCTTTGGATGTGCTAGTTGCCGAGAGGAAATTCCCAGACATCATTAACGCAGCAGCCGCTCGCTTTATACCAGCCGGTCGAATACCCCAAGTGCGGCCCAATTTCCCGGGCCAAGCTGTGGTACTCGCAGACGAGTGTGATGGAATTCGTGGTATGGAGTCCACTAACCCCAGAATCAGCGAGCTGAACCTGGAAATAAATAGGAAAGTCAACGAACATGAGCAGAATTTGTGGCTGGAACACTTGGAGCAATGTAACTTAGGCGCCGGTGTAGGCAAACTGTGGTCTACTGTTAAGTCACTCTCGAACCACGGTAGACGGGATGACAAACCTCAGTCACTTTTGGGGAAATAACCGTGACTGATCCAAAGAGATGCGCCATGTTGTTCAACCGTCAATTTATTGTGCATCACGAGAGCGACAGGGCAAGGAGGAGAGCCATTGAACAGCCATCACAATTTACTGTGGGCTAAATTACGAATGCAATCCTTGGCGCCAAATCTTCATGGCGTTGGGCCCCAACGGAATCTACACTGATGCTGAAGAATCTGGATTCACCTGGAGTTGAGTACCTTACTACTGTCCTCAACCTGTCTTTGAGCACTCTTATAGTTCCCGATGTCTGAAAATGGGCAGAGTGGTTCCGGTGATCGGTCGTACAGACCGATCTCCCTTCTCTCACCAGTGGTAAAAACGCTTGAGGCATTACTCCTCCCGAGCCTCATAGGAGAATTTCCATTCGCCGAGCATCAACATGGATTTCGAAGACGAATGCCATTACCGCACACATTTGCTGTGGCTTCAATCAGCCCACGCCATGTGATAGGACGGTCCTCGTGGCATTGGACCTATCGAAGCATTCGACACGGTCAGCCATGCCAAATTATTTGAGGACATCGCCCACACGTCTCTTCAGGCTTAAAACGCTGGTTCGCGAATTATCTGTGTGGTCGCCAGTCGATTGTGGAATTTAGGGATAAAGAGTCGAAACGCCGTAGAGTGAAACAGGGAGTTCCCCAAGGTGGGGTGATATCTCCGGCACTATTCAACCTCTACCTATCCTCCATTCCACCGCTTCCAGACAGAATAGAGATCGTATCATATGCGGACGATTGTACGATCATGGCATCAGACCCCTCACCCATTGTTGACATCTACGATAGGTTGAACGTCTCCCTCACGAATTTGCTCATATTTCGCTGCAAGAAATCTGAAGATATCTGCCACCAAATCTTCAGCCACATTGTTCACTACAAATACGCGTAAGGTGAATACTGAGCTGACTGTGATGGAGAAATGATTCCGACTATCAAGTGTCCCAAAATAATTGGCGTCTCATTTGGCAGCTCTTAGACATTCTTCCGAAATGCCTCAGCACTTTGGGATAAATTCAAAAGTAGAAACAAGGTCCTCGAGTCACTTGCTGGCAGCACTTGGGGTGCAGACAAAGAAACCTTGTTGACCACGTACAAAGCAATTAGCCGATCTGTGGTAAGTTATGCAGTGACAGTGTGGTCTCGTCAACTTTGTGACACGCAGTGGAATAATATTCAGAATACCGCCTTCCGAACTGCGACGGGCTGCCTCCTCAGTTCTCATGTGGACCACCTCAATCAGGAGACAAAGATCCTACCAGTGCGAAGACATAAATACATGCTATGTAAGCAATACCTTTTGGGCTGTTATCGGAGAGACCATCCAAATCATTATCTTATGAAGGTAGATCTACATGATATAGAACATGAGGTTCAGCGCTACAAGAGAGAACCTCTGATCAAGCGGCATATCAAGCAGGTCTAGACAACATTCATGCAGACACGGTAGCAGATGCGATAAATGGCTGCCGGGTGAATGTAGTCCTTGGGGAACGACCGCCGACCCATTGCACCTGAAGAAATTGACCTCCCCAGGCAAACCACAATAGTTCTGGCTTAATTACATTCCCTCAAATGCAGCCGCCTCTACTCCTATGGAGCAAGGATTGACGCCGACGTGCAAGATGTATGTCCCGATTGTAACCAGGGACGGCACGATACACGTCACCTGTTTAACTTCCCGGCCAGACTCACTCGACCCATACCCAGATCCCCATCTTAGTCGCAGAGTTCCTGGGGCTGGGACGAAAGATAGAATACAATAAACTGCTACAACAACAACAACCGCTTATTTAGACCTGTGACGCTAAAATCCAGTGGTTATACCCTGACTATTTTGTGGTGTCACTTTGTAGTACCCCGTTTGAACTCGGCAATAAAAAGGATGTCCCTTTTGCATGAGTTGAAAACTTGAATCGGATATTATTTATTGATATGAAAGGAATTTTCCTGCTGTTCTTTCATCGAATGTTCACTTACAAAGTTGCTTTTGCAGATGGGCCACTCTATATAAACTCCCTGATCCCTGATGATTCAGATGCATTGGCTAATATTTTCTATCCTCAAGAGAAATCTGCATGGTTCGATACTCTTTGATATATCTAGACATACTTAAACAATAAACTACAAAACTCAACTACATATTCATACATATATGTATGTATGTTCGAATTTGTGCATGTTTATTTGCAAGGAATGTTTAATTTGTACAAATTTTCCCAATTTACATATATGAATTCCTTCGAACATTTTATGCTTGTTTTTATTCCTCATATATACTGCAACACCTCAACACGATTCCCATCAGGGACATTAAAATGTTCCATAGCAACCAGCCATGGCAACGATGACAGCTACAAAAGCACAAGCCACAACTGCAATGTCACCGCCAACGATCGAAGGAGTGGCGGAACAGCTTCCTTCAATTACATCGAGAATGGTTGGAATATGTTTTCTAAATGAAGACAGTTCAGTCATTTAGTCAGAATGATTGTGACTTGTGTGGCAGTGGATTCCTGGCAACACCTTCACCGCCAAGGCGAACCACATCGCAGGTCCTTGCCATGTGTTGATATATACTAAATGTGCCCACATACATACTACACATGTGTCACATGGAGATGTGTACTCCCTGTTATTTAGTGGTGTTCGAAGTTTGATGCTTGGATGCGCTTGCCTCGCCCGGCAGTTTTGAAGGACTTTTACCCATACATGTGCAATAATTTAACATTTGATTATGGATTCCTTTGAAGGGTACTTGGATGCTGCTACCACCATCGCAAGTAGCGAAGTACCAAATGTTGTTATGTTCCAAGCTCAAATTAATTTTGATTCTTTTTCAACTTTTTTTTTTTTTTTATTTCATTTTCTGGTTGTGAAGTGGGAAAGACCGACAAGTGCTTGGCTTAATGAGTTTGGAAATTCATTAAACGTGTTTCTCTAAAGGCAGAATACGAGTTCTATTACCCCACAGATGGTGCCTTTCTCTTTGATAATTGAAGAGAAAAGGAGTTGGCATACGGCAAGATTAATGACTCAATGAAGTTCCATTGAAAACGGAATAATTAATTTTGCAAAGAAAAATTCCAATGGCTTTTATAAAGCGCAAAAGATTTTAATTGATAACCAAGATTTATGAACCACTATACTTTTCTCGTTATGAAACTTTACAACTATTTTCCTAAATAAACTGTGAGTGTAAATTCGGTACACCAACAACAAATGCCTGTTTATTTTGATTTCCAGGCGAAAAGTATTTATTTGCAAGTTTGTTTTGTGTTGTGCAGGCGCCAAAACGGCTGATACGCACAGAATGTAGGAATGAGGGATGTCCATTGTCCAACTTCCCTTGTAAAGGGTGATTTTTTTGAGGTTAGGATTTTCATGCATTAGTATTTGACAGATCACGTGGGATTTCAGACATGGTGTCAAAGAGAAAGATGCTCAGTATGCTTTGACATTTCATCATGAATAGACTTACTAACGAGCAACGCTTGCAAATCATTGAATTTTATTACCAAAATCAGTGTTCGGTTCGAAATGTGTTCATTCACCGTAACGTTGCGTCCAACAGCATCTTTGATTGTCCATAAAGTAATTGCGGATTTTTTAAAAGAAAATAAATGAATATTTAAAAAGACTTAGAATGAACTTTAATCAAATATACTTTTTTTACACTTTTTTTCTAAAGCAAGCTAAAAGTAACAGCTGATAACTGACAGAAGAAATAATGCCATTACAGAGTCACAAGCTGTGAAAAAATTTGTCAGCGCCAACTATATGAAAAATCCGCAATTACTTTTTGGGCAACCCAATATAAAAAAAATATAAAATCTTATATACCCTCCACCATGGATCGCATTTGTCGGGTTCTTTTCCCGGCATCCTCTTCTTAGGCAACAAAAAAAGGATAAAAGCAAAGATTTGCTCTGCTATTAGAGCGATATCAAGACATGGTAAATTATATGTTGGAGATCTCTGTAAAATGTCAGCCAATTCGAATAAGAATTGCGAACTTTGGGGGCCTAAGAAGTAAAATAGAGAGATCGATTTATATGGGAGCTGTATCGGGCTATAGACCGATTCAGACCATAATAAACACGTATGTTGATGGTCATGCGAGGATTCGTAGTACAAAATTTTAGCCGAATCGGATAATAATTGCGTCCTCTAGAAGCTCAAGAACTCAAGTCCCCAGATCTGTTTATAAGACAGCTATATCAGGTTATGGACCGATATGAACCATACTTGGCACTGTTGTTGTATATCATAACAAAATACTTCGTGCAAAAATTCATTCAAATCGGATAAGAATTGCGCCCTCTAGAGGCACAAGAAGTCAAGACCCAAGATCGGTTTATATGGCAGCTATATCAGCTTATGGACCGATTTGAACCATACTTGGCACAGTTGTTGGATATCATAACAAAACAAGTCGTGCAAAATTTTTTTCCAATCGGATAAGAATTGCGCGCTCTAGAAGCTCAAGAAGTCAAGACCCAAGATCGGTTTATATGGCAGCTATATCAAAACATGGACCGACATGGCCCATTTATAATCCAAACCGACCTACACTAATAAGAAGTATTTGTCCAAAATTTCCAGCGGCTATCTCTACTCCTTCGAAAGTTAGCGTGCTTTCGACAGACCGACGGACAGACGGACGGAGAGGCGGACGGACGGACAGACGGACGTACATGGCTAGATCGACATAAAATGTCGCGACGATCAAGAATATTTTTATGGGGTCTCAGACGAATATTTCGATTAGTTACAAACAGAAGACGAAATTAGTATACCCCCATTCTATGGTGGAGGGTATAAAAATCGGTTCAGATTTGCATATAGCTCCCGTATATATGTTCGTCCGATTTGGATTAAAATTGCATTTATTTCGTCATTTGTATATCGATTCTCTTTAAATTTTGCACGAATGATTTTCTTATAAGTCTCGACGTTATTAGTGAATTTCATAGAAATCGGTGGAGGCTACCGTAGCGCAGAGGTTAGCATGTCCGCCTATGACGCTGAACGCCTGGGTTCGAATCCTGGCGAGACCATCAGAAAAAATTTTCAAAGGTGGTTTTCCCCTCCTAATGCTGGCAACATTTGTTAGGTACTATGCCATATAAAACTTCTCTGGAAAGAGGTGTCGCACTGCGGCACGCCGTTCGGACTCGGCTATAAAAAAGGAGGCCCCTTATCATTGAGCTTAAAACTTGAATCGGACTGCACTTATTGATATGTGAGAAGTTTGCCCCTGTTCCTTAGTGGAATGTTCATCGGCAAAATTTGCAAATTTGCATAGAAATCGGTTCAGATTTAGATATAGCTCACAGTGAGTGAGTGCGTCCGATTTGGAGTAAAATTGCAAATTGATTCTCAAGATATTTTGCACGAAGGATTCTCTTTAAGTCTCGACATTATTGGTGAATTTCATAGAAATCGGCCAGATTTAGACATAGCTCCCATATAAATGTACGTCCGATTTGGATAATTTGGTCATTTGTTAACCGATTCACACAAAAATTGGCACCAAGGAATCCACCGTAGCACAGAGGTAAGCATGCCCGTCTATGACGCCAAAGACTGTGTTTGAATCCTGGCGAGACCATCAGAAAATTTTTCAGCGGTGGTTTCCCCTTCTAATGCAGGAAACTAACATTTGTGAAGTACTATGCCATGTAGAACTTCTCTCCAAAGAGGTGTCGCACTGCGGCACTCAGGTCGGACTCGGCTATAAAAAGGAGGCCCCTTATCTTATCATTGAGCTTAAACTTGAATGGGACTGCACTCATTAATATATGAGAAGTTTGCCCCTGTTGCTTAGTGAAATGTTCAAGGGCAAAATTTTTATTTGTTGTTAACAGATCTTCACAAATTTAGTCACGAAGGCTTCTTTTATAACTCTTCTGATGACTGATGAATTTCTTAGAAATTTGTTCAGCTTTAGATATAGCTCCCATATATGGGCATTTCGCGATTTTCACTTTTAAGGCCTTTGCTAACCCATTAATCAACCGATCTTCTCCAAAAATCAAATGTAAGCAAATTTTAAATTCGACGACTTAGCCTGCGTATCCAATGTGGTGGAGGGTATCAAAAAGTCGGACTCGCCCAACTTAAGCCCGCCCTTGCTTGTTTTCCTTTCATTCCTTTTATTTATTGGTCTGAACTTAAATGCAATAGCATACCAGGATATCCTCAGTATAAAAACTATACTAGCATAGTTTTTAATGTTTTTTACAGTTTGCCAGCTCTTTGTGTGTATTGTGAAAATCAGTGAAGCGGAATTTCAATAAACTTGGTAAACTTGATTGGAAGCTATAACGGTTCATAAGGCGTCTAAAAACAGAAAGCATTTTTTTCTATTTCTGATAAATCTACATTTTTCTTTAACATAGCTGCTCAGCTTAAGTCAATGGGGTTCAAAGTTTAAGTTTACATGTTTTATGCTTTTATCCTAGGGCACCAAAGATACTCAATTATTGTCATAATCTTGTGTTATAAGAATTATAGTTTTTAAAGCTCTTCACGAGTATATTAATTTCGTCAATCGGTTTGTAACACATGGAAAAACATATCTGAGACCCAACGAAGTAAATATATATTCTCGATCCTTTTGACATTCTGAGTAAGGCTGGCAAACTATCAATATTCGCTCCATTCGTTAGTTTCGATATTTTTATACCGACCACCATAGGAAGGGGGCCTACTAATCTAGTCATTCCGTTTATATCATCTCTCTCTCAATATGGATCTGTGGTCGAAAGCGTAACTCCAGCCGCTTGAAATTTTGCACAGATACTTCTTATTGATGTAGGTCGTTGGGGATTGCAAATGGGCCATATCGGTTAAGATTTGGATTTATCTCTCACCTCCTCAGGGTATGACTTCTTGAGTTCTTAAAAGCCGCAATTTGCCTCAAAATTTTGAACGTAGTGTTCTGTGACGACTTCCAATAACTGTGCCAAGTATGATCCAAATAGATTTGTAACCTTTTATCGCTCCCATATAAGTCGGCCTGTCGATTACTTTTGTTTGTTTTTGCCTGGTTTTGCATCCAGTAAGCTATACTGGAGTAATGTTTGAGAGATTAGTTTCCCATTTTCGATCAAGTTTATATTAAAAGCGGATTACAAATGTTTGGTCTGAGGACCCTAAACCCCTTTTGCCTTTATGACCTTTTACTATCGCCCAGGACGCCCCGACAGTCAAGTTGGTATCGTGTTGGTTACTAGTGCGGGGATTGTAGGTTCGATTCCCAACAGAGGCCTGGTATGTCGCCACTGTGGTATCACAGTGTACTACAATAGTGAGTGAGTTTGATTAGCAAATAGACTGCCACTCTAAACCAACAATCGCCTTAAGTTAGAATTTCTCACATCTAAGACCATGACCCAGCAACTGTTCACATGGTATTTGCTATTAGCTCCGCCAATGATTACAGCTTTAGGGGGCCAATAAGGGCTTTTAGAGGATCAAGTAGTGAAACAGCTGGTTTTGGGGGATTCAAGCACAAAATTTCAGAGTTATTGGCTAATAATTGAGATTTCTTGGTAGCTAAGAAGCCATACCACATTTCAGTGGACAACAATTGTGGATTCAAGATGCGTAACAAATCTAATATTAGACCTACCGAATGCTTTGATATAACCTCAACTGTATACCATTCCATTTGTAACACATATTCATCTGGGACCCAAGAAAGTATCGTGTTTTCCAAAAAAGAGCGCTACAAAAGTTTTTTTTTTTTTTTTTTTAATAAAACAAAAACGGTTGTGGATATTAATGAAATTCCATTTTCAAGTATAAATTGGCCGATACTGCTGCAATTTCGCGTCCAATTTTCGTACGAAGTTCATCAATCGTCGCTGGCTTGTTGACATAGACCATAGATACGACATGGCCCCACAGGAAGTAGTCTAACGGCGTCAAATCGCATAACCGAAGCGGCCACACGACTAGACCATTTCGTGTGATAACACGTTCCATAAACGTGGTTTCCAATAAATTGATTGTGACATTCGCTGTGTGGCTTGTGGTGATGTCGTGTTGGAACCACATGTCCTCCAAGTCCATATCATCCAATTGGGGCCAAAAATATTCTATTGTCATTGATGGGTAGTGAATTCCATTCCCATTAATGTACCGGTCTCGATCATGACGGAAGAAGTACGGCCCAATGACGCCGCCGCCCCTTAAACCGCACCAAACCGCAATTTTTTCGGGATGCACTAATGACTAATGAAGTACCTGTGGATTGCTGTCTGACCCATAAACCATATTTTGCTTATTGACAAAGCCATTCAGCCAGAAATGAGCCTCATCGCTAAATTGGACGTAGCGCTCTTAACGCTAAGGCTACGGACTCGGAATTTCGGTGGTAAATTTACAAAATTTCCACACGTTGTTGGCAAACCCTAATGAAGAGATGTTTAAAAAGAGCGGCAAAAAAAATATGGCGTCGTTTGCTGTCGGTCTACCACTGTAGCGTCCCTGAAAAAAAAACCCTGTATATACCCTACGGGAAATATGTAAAGGGTGTTTTTTTTGAGGTTAGGATTTTCATGCATTAGTATTTGACAGATCACGTGGGATTTCAGACATGGTGTCAAAGAGAAAGATGCTCAGTATGCTTTGACATTTCATCATGAATAGACTTACTAACGAGCAACGCTTGCAAATCATTGAATTTTATTACCAAAATCAGTGTTCGGTTCGAAATGTCAAAGCATTTGACATTTCAATAAATGTCAAAGCATACTGAGCATCTTTCTCTTTGACACCATGTCTGAAATCCCACGTGATCTGTCAAATACTAATGCATGAAAATCCTAACCTCAAAAAAATCACCCTTTAGTAAAAAAATTGCAAATTTGCAATTTTTGCCCATGAAAATTCCACTAAGGAACCGGGGCTAACTTCCCACATATCAATGAGTGTAGTCCGATTCAAGTCTATGCCTCCTAAGGGGCCTCCTTTTTATAGCCGACTACGAACGGCGTGCCGCAGTACGACACCCCTTTGGAAAGCAGTTTTAACATGGCATAGTACCTGACAAATGTTTAGCAGCATTAGGAGGGGAAAACCACCGCTGATGGTTTCGCCAGGATTCGAACTCGGGTGTTCAGCGTCATAGGCGGACATGCTAACCTTTGCGCTACGGTGTCCTCCATGTATAGTCAATAGACCCAAATATACTGGTCCTATACTGGAGAATTAGTTACCTGTCACAGGATATATCCTACAGGGAATGAGAAGTTTCAATTGTCATAACTAATGGTTCTTAATTATTTTTTTAAAAAGTCGCTTAATTATTGTTAAAAATTGTTTATCCGTTAAATATATTTGCTAACTAATGTTAACTCCCCTAAAAATACTTGCAAAGTCCTTTTCGAACTGTCCCAGGACAGTTAGAATGATGGTAACTCGTCACCTCGAGCAACAAACTCTTATAAAAGTGATCGATTTTTACCATGTAAGGAGACGAGAACTGAGACCGGTTCCTATCACCAGTGGACCTATTCCGTGATAGGTTTGGGACCTGTCCCATTTCTCGTAGGGTATATTCTTGATCGTTTTGACATTTTTAGTCGATATAGCTCTGTCCGAAAACACGCAAACTTTCGAAACAGTAAAGCTATGTGCTTGCAATTTTGCATGAATACTCCCTATTAGTGCAGGTCAGTTGGGATTGTAAATGGGTTACATCGGTTCATGTTTTGGTATAGATGCCATACAAACCGACATCAGATCTTGACTTCAGGAGCCTCTGGATGGCGCAACTCTTATCCGATTTGGCTAAAATTTGGTATGAAGTGGTTTGTTTTAACTTCCAATAATTTTAGCAAGTATGGTTCAAATCGTTTCAAAACCTGATATTACTCCCATATAAATCGATCTCGGATATTGACTTCTTTAGCCGCTAGAGGGCGCAATTATTATCCGATTTGGCTGAAATTTAGCATGAAGTGTTGTGGTATGACCACCAAAAACTGAGCTGAGTATGGCTCAAAACGGTTCATTACTTGACATAGCTCCCATAAACATCCATTTCCGGTCTTAACTTCTTGATCCGATGGAGGGCGCAATTATTATCTGATTTGACGGAAATTTAGTATGAATTGTTCTGGTACGACCACCAAAAACTGTGCCAAGTATGGTTCAAATCGGTTTGTAACCTGATATAGTTCCTATAAAAACCAATTTCGAACCATGACTTCTTGATCGGATAGGGGGCGCAATCATTATCCGAATTAGATGAAATTTTGCATAAAGTGTTTTGGTATGACCATCATCAACTGACGTACAAACCGATTTCGGATTTTGACTTCTTGAGCCGCTAGATGGCGCAATCATTATCCTATTTGGCTGAAATTTTGCACGAAATGTTTTGATATGGCCGTCAACAACTGTGCCATGTATGTCTCAAATCGGTTAATAACCTGATATAGCTCCCATACAAACTGATTTCGTATCTTGACTTCTTGAGCCGTTAGATGGCGCAGTTATTATCCGATTTAGCTGAAATTTTCCATGATATAGTTTGTTTTGACTTCCAGTGTCAAGTATGCTCCAAATCGCTTTATATCCTAATATAGCTCTCATATAAACCAATCTCCCAATTATGCTTCATGAGCCGCTAGAGGGCGCAATTATTATCTGCTTTGGCTGAAAATTTGCACAAAGTGTTTTGTCTAAACCTCCAAAAACGGTGCCAAGTATGGTTTAAATCGGTTCATAACTTGATATAGCTTCCAAATAATCCGGTTTCGGATCTTGACCTCTTGATCCGCTAGATGGCGCAATTATTGGGTTGCCCAAAAAGTAATTGCGGATTTTTTAAAAG
Source organism: Stomoxys calcitrans (assembly GCF_963082655.1). NCBI lineage: Eukaryota > Metazoa > Arthropoda > Insecta > Diptera > Muscidae > Stomoxys > Stomoxys calcitrans. The sequence continues at coordinate 45,406,983 of NC_081554.1, read as the reverse complement.
AAAGTAAATGCATTTTTAATAAAACTTAGAATGAACTTTTATCAAATATACTTTTTTTACACTTTTTTTCTAAAGCAAGCTAAAAGTAACAGCTGATAACTGACAGAAGAAAGAATGCAATTACAGAGTCACAAGCTGTGAAAAATTTGTCAACGCCGACTATATGAAAAATCCGCACTTACTTTTTGGGCAACCCAATATTATCCAATTAAGTAAAATTTTGCATAAAGAGTTTTGTCCGAACTTCCAAAAACTGTGCCCATAATGGCCCAAATTGGTTCATCACCTGATATTGCTGGCATATAAACCGATCTCGGATGTTAATTTTTTGAGCCGCTAGAGGGCGCAATTGTTTGAATGTTGTGGTTTATTTTGACTTCCAACAACTGTGCAAAATATAGCCTAAATTCCTTCTCTACATGATATAGCTACCACATAAACTTATCTCTGTACTTCTTGAGCCTGTAGACCTTAAATCTTGAGCCTCTAGACCTTAAACTACGTGTTAATATGGCCCAAAGCGATCCACAACGTGATATAGCTCCCAAAGAAACCCAACCCTTTGATTTTATACCAACCATCATAGGAAGGGGGTATACTAATCTAGTCATTCCGTTTGTAACACTTCGAAATATTGATCTAGGACCCCATGGAGTATGTATATTCTTGATCGTCTCTATATTCCGAGTTAATCTAGCCATGCGTTAATATATATTAGCCATAGACATTCCTTTTAAATAAGGATCTATCTTGTACACTAGTTCTAATTGCTTAATTCCAATACCAGTTCATTGATTATATAATGCCTGTACAACACCAATTCCTCAAATTTTGAAAATGCAAAATTTTACTATAATGCCTCAATCATTCACCAACAAAATCTCTAAGAAACTAAAGGATAAACAAAGTAGAATAATATTGAAGTTCTTCTCTGTTTTCCTTAAAAATAAACAAACTTCCCATGATGTCTTTATTGCTTAAATTCTTATCATAACTTAACCAGACCGCAACGGGCAAATGTTCACCTTGAAGACTCCATTTTCTTTTTGCCTTATGGCCATAAAACAGAAAACATCAAATTTCAAGATTTCCCTTTAATAGCTCAATCGGCGGTTTGGAATTGCCAAGGTTATGTGTTACTTAATGCGGCTTCAACAAATCCGTATGGCCTCCGTGCAGATTGTGGTGGAAAAACTTATCAAATATCAAAGACAACAGCTGGTCTCGACGTTCATGTGGCACACACATACACGTAAACAATATTTTGAACATTTTTGGAAATAAATTTTTATTTTTATTAATTTCAATAAAAATTTAATACCTGCAAATTGCCTTCACAGTCATTAAAACATGAGCCCAGGGAACGGAGGGGAACGCCAATTCCAAACATTCTCACCTGGGATAGGAAATCAACTTGAGAAAGTTCAACACCATACACACACACACATCCACAACTCTCAAGTACGAAAAAAATGGCAACTCATAACACAAGCCTTAGCTAAGGCCCCCTGCACGCCTACTCTACGCATTATTATTTCACTGCTAGGATGTGGGAGTGTATTATAAAGGAATAAAAGAATCTATGCAAAATATGTTTTATACACACCTCATTCGCTTCGAATCTTCTCCCATTGCTGTGTCAGTTGCCAGGACTGCTGGAGCATTCAAAAGAATTCACTTGCAGGTATGCAAACGACCTTCGAACAAAATCATGCCATATTTGATAACTTCTTTAAGGCACTAAGGCACCCCTCAGCCTGCTGCGTTCAGTTTTGTTGGCTGTTGTTGCTGTTCACTCTAAATGATTTTTAAACATCTTTCATTAGATAAACATCAGAGCCTCAGACATTCATTTTAAGTGGAAATTATATTTTGTTTTCCATTTTATATGCTGCTTTTTTATGTGAGCCCCCATGCCTTTTTATTATAACTGTACTCGAAATAGAAGAGCGCAAACAGCGGGATATACAGAGGCGGGTGATAAAAAGGTGAATTTCCATGAAAGCCTCAAAAAGCTGTTAACTATATTCACTGTGAATGTCTTTTGTTAAGTGCTTAATTAAAGTAGAAGAAAAAGTATGCGATCAAAGGCAAAGTGAAAAAGTGGTGCCACAGAGATTTCTGCAAAACAGTTTTGTGGAAAATTACTAGAAAATTGTTCATAGTAAGTGGCACAGCAAAAGAAATCCATCACTTTGAAAGTGATTTTGTAGGAAAATCTCATGTGGGGCAATACTATGTGGGGAAACTCTTTCACTCCCAACACAAGAGTGGGAGTACACACACTTTGTAATTTTTACGAGGAAGCCTAAGGTGGGTCACTTTGAGGCAACTCAGTTTTTCTCAATACTTTTGGTGAACGGTGAGGGAGAAAAGTTTAGCGTAAGAATATTACAACAAGTTCGGAGAACATTTTGTCTCGGCATAGGAGGGGAAATGAGGCACGAGGGGCAATTCCGACACATAGATAAGCGGACTAAGTATGAGGCAGCCACTGCGACTATGGCTTTTGAGGCGTTGAGTGAGTTGAAAAACAAGTAAAAAGGCATTAAGTTCGGTCGGGCCGGGCCGAACTATGGATACCCACCACCTCCTAGTATATATGAAAACCCCCTTTCGTCAGAATCCGGTGAAAATTTGATAACTTATGCACCCAAATTCGATACGGATGTTAAGTGGTCTAATAAATATAAGTCACTGTTGAATTTTTTATTTCAAAATTTCACCAAAATCGGGTAATAAATAAAGCTTTTATAAGCTTCAGACCTGTAATCGGCACCTCGGTCTATATGACAGCTATATCTAAATACAGTCCGATCTTAACCATATTTGGGGCGGATTTCGGGAGAACTAAGACTACTCATTGTTTTAAATTTCTGCGAAATTGGGTAATAAACAGAGCTTTTATGGGCTTCAGACCCTTTATCAGCAGATCGGTATATATAGCAGCTACATCTAAATATAGTCCGATATGGACCATATTTGCGTCAGGTGTCGGGAGGTCTAAAACTACTAACTGTTTCAAATTTCAGCGAAATCGGTTAAAAAATAAAGCTTTTATTGGCTTCAGACCCTTTATCGGCAGATCGGTCTATAAAGCAGCTATATCTAAATATAGTCCGATATGGACCACATTTGGGTCAGATGTCGGGAGGTCTAAAACTACTTACTGTTTCAAATTTCAGCGAAATCGGTTAAAAAATAAAGCTTTTGCACGCTTTAGACCCTTTATCTGGAGATCGGTCTATATGGCAGCTACATCTAAATATAGTCCGATCTGAACCATATTTGGGTCCTATGTCAGTAGGCGTAAATCTACTCAATGTTTAAAATTTCAGCGAAATCGGTAAAAACTAAAGCGTTTATGGGCTTTAGACCCTTTATCTGGAGATCGGTCTATATGGCAGCTATATCTAAATATAGTCCGATCTGAAGCATATTTTTGTCCTACGTTAGGAGGCGTAAAACTACTTAGTGTTTAAATTTCAGCGAAATCGGGTAATAAATAAAGCTTTTATGGGCTTTAGACCCTTCATCTGGAGATCGGTCTATATGGTAGCTATACCTAAATAAAATCCGATTCGACCCATATTTAGGTCAGCTATCAGGAGGCTTAAGGCAGCCCTCTGTTTCATATTTCAGCGAAATCGGTAAAAAATAAAACTTTTATGGGCTTTAGACCCTTTATCTGGAGATCGGTCTATATGCCAGCTATATATAAATATAGTCCGACATGGACCATATTTGGATCAGATGTCGGAAGGACTAAAACTACTTACTGTTCAAATTTCTGTGAAATCGGATGAAAAGTAAAGCATTTATGGGCATTAGGCCCTTTATCGGAAAATCGGTCTATATGCCAGCTATATATAAATATAGTCCGACATGGAGCATATTTGGATCAGATGTCGGAAGGACTAAAACTACTTACTGTTCAAATTTCTGTGAAATTGGATGAAAAGTAAAGCATTTATGGGCATTAGGCCCTTTATCGGAAAATCGGTCTATATAGCAGCTATATCCAAATATGGTCTGATTTGGCCCGTTCAAAAACGTAACCACCGTGCATCAAAAAGTCGTAGATGTGCCATGTTTCAGCTCAATATCTCAATTTTTGAAGGCTCTAGAGTGATTACACTCCCCCGTACCCTGATTTTCAGAAACGCCAGATCTCGGAGATGGGTGGTGCGATTTAATCGAAATGTTGTGTGCTCTCATATAGTACCCTAAAAGTAAAAATTTGGTATTCAAATTTCGGATGGGGTACCTAGGGGGGCCGACACACCCTGAAACCTACCAAACATATATTTAGACCAATCACGACAATATGGGACTCAAATGGAAGGTATTTAGGATAAGAAAACGTATCTGATATCCAATTGTCGGACCAAGTGCTAGGGGGACCACCCCAAGCCCCAAAACACCCCTAAATCGGACATATTTACCGACCATGCCAATATGGGACTCAAATGAGAGGTATTTGCGAATAGAATACGAATCTTATATCCAATTTTGGGACCACGTTTCTGGAGGTCAACCCCTTCCCCAAAACACCCCCCAAACAGGACTTATTTACTGACCGTGGGATTATGGGGCTTAAATAAAAGGTGTTTGGGGGGCCGTCTCTCCTCAAAAACATCGCAAAATGGGACAAATTTACGACCATCGCAATATGGGGCTCAAATGAAAGGTCTTCGGGAGTAAAGCACGAATCCAATATCAATATTCTGGAAAAGTACCTATGGGGCCACTCCACCCCCACAACCCCACCCAAATAGGAAGTATTTGCTGACTATTTCAATATGAGGCTCAAATAAGAGGGTTTTTAAAGTAGAATACGAATCCGATATATATTTTCAAGGCCAACTCACTGAGTGGCCGTCCATCCCCCAGAACACTCCTCAAGACGGGCATGTTTGCCGACTACGGAAATAAGGGGCTCAAATTTAAGGTATTTGGGAGTAGACCACATATCTGATATCAACACTGACCAACTATCTAAGGGACCTCCCACCACCATAACAACCCCCAAATAGGATGTGTTTGCTCACCAAGACAATTTTGGTCTTAAAGAGAGTGGAACTAAATATTTATAGATTTTAGGGCCGATATCCCAAACCGAACATATTTGCTGAATTTGCAAAAGTTTGGGAGTTAAGGAGTTTAAATGGGATTAGAAAACGAAACGAAAACGATGGTGCATAATGATCCCGTGTTGAAAATAGGATACTAAATTTTTTGATATATGAAGGGGGGTCGGACCCTCCCCCTTACCCTAATTTTCAGAAACGCCAGATCTGGGAGATGGGTGGTGATTTAAGCGAAATTTTGTGTGCTCTCATATAGTGTCTTAAAAATAAAAATTTGGTATCCAAATTGCGGATGGGGTACCTAAGGGGGCCGCCCCACCCTAAAACCTACCAAACATATATTTAGACCAATCACGACAATATGGGACTCAAATGAAAGGTATTTAGGATAAGAAAACTTATCTGATATCCAATTGTCGGATTAAGTATTAGGGGGACCACTCCAACCCCCAAAATACCCCTAAATTGGACATATTTACCGACCATGCCAATATGTGGCTCAAATGAAAGTTATTTGAGATTAGAAAACGAATTTAATAACCTATTTTGGGGCCATGTGTTTTGTGGACGCCTCATCGTTTAAACTTACCTAAACCAATGGCAATGTGGGGTTTAAATAAAAGGTATTTGAAAGAAGAGAACGATGCTGATATTTTTTCAGGGCCAAGTGTCTGGGGGTCCCCCTGACCCCCAAAAACACTCCTAAATCAGATATCATGAGAATATGGGGCGGAAATAAAGTATTTTCGTAGACCTATAAAGATCATATTGGATTCAGATAAAGGTACTTATATTGTTAAACTGTTAGTCAAGCGATAAAGTATTTTCGTAGCATGGTATTTCACTAAAAGCTTTGTAAGTGTCGAAAATAAATATTCCAAGGAATCTTTTGTTCCATATAAAGTAAAAGTAGGCGCAATGGAGCGGGCCCGGGTCAGCTAGTTTATAAAACCCGCTCCAGATTTAGATATAGCTCCCATACATACCCTTTCATCCGATATGGAATTTTAAGGCTGTAACAGCCACAATTTTTGTCCGATCTTTCAAAATCGATAACAACAAAAAAAAAAAAAATTGCTGGCATGTTACCCAAAAAAATAGTCCACATTTTTGTTTTTTTTTTTCCGATTTTATTAAATTTCAAATAGATACGTATAAATGTTTAAATGAACACGATATGCTTTTATCATGATGGCTTCACTAGAAAACCTCTCTCCAAAATAAACCATTTTCAATTACTTAGAAAGTAGATATTTGCCAATTCGTGTACACGTCTTTTTGTTTACTATTCACTTTACGTTATAATTCCAACGTTTGTGTATCTATTCCGTTATTTTTTTCTAGCATTGCAATTTTAATTAAAATTTTTTATACAAGGCTACACTTGAAATCGCCAAAACCAATTTATCTATTTGCATTTGCAGAATGTTTGCGATATTATCAAGCGCAAACCGCCGAAACCATCAAGCCAGCAGCAAGCTTCTCAAGCAACATAGCAATGTTTTTTTTTCTGGAAATTCTTGTTAACCCGGCAAAATTAAAAAGAAGAGAGCAACTCTTAATTTAGAAATCAATGGAATTCATTAAACGAAAACAAAACACAATTCAAGGAAACCCCCTCCCCCCTCCAGAAAAAAAAATGGAAACAAGATATGAGAAACTAAAACAATAGCCGTAGCGAATTCCTGTTGTTTTGAGTCATCAGTACATTCATGGCAATCTGCTGGTTTCAGCTGTGCTACTCCCTTTTGCTTGCTAACAAAAAAGCAATACAAAACAACAACAACGACAACAAAAAACTAAGAAAAGAAAAGAGAAAAAGTCCTTGCCATCATAACCATAATGTCTACAAAATGATGCCAATCATCGACAATGAACGTTTTACAGCATCAGCAGCGTCAAAGAAGCCAACAACAACAAGAAGAAGCTTATGATGAAAAATGAACAGTATCGAATAAAGAAACTTTCATTTATTTGGCAAATGCGGAATCGCTTTGGTTTTGGTTCCATGGCGGTAACACCCAATTCGTGGCTACCACAATATCAAGCAACATTGTGTGGCGTATATACACACAAACATACCCAAGCGCATGACATAAAACAGATCCCGAAAAACGAAATAAATGGTGGAGACCATCAAAGTCAGTATTAACATCAATGTTTCTTTCATGCAGACCGACAGACCGACGTACATACAGTTGTAGAACAATGCATTAGCTAAAATGCAAAACAATACAAACCAATTGACTGTATAGTACAGGGATTAGAAAGCGCTACAATTTTCGAAGCCACCACCTTAGAATGGGAGTATGAGTATTGCAGCAAATGTTCGCACCCGTTTGAACATGGCGAGGAAAGTACGATCTGACACTGCACGGAAGCTGGACACTGAAAAGCTGCAAACACAACAAATGGCAATGGCATACTCCACCCGACTGACCCAACTGCTTCATGAAAGCACTCCTTGTTCCGATGATATAATGGCTCAGTGGCAAACTATTGCCCACTCCATGGAAAATGCCGCGAAATCCGCACTTGGGTACCGGAAGCCTCCTCCAAAAAACCCATGGTACGACCAAGAGTGTCGAGATGCTACCGAAGCCAAGAATGCGGCATATAGAGCAACCCTGCAATCAGTAGCAACGCGCCAGATGAAGGAGAGGTATCGGGAGAAAAGGAGAGAGGAGAAACGTCTATTCCGCAGAAAGAAAAAGGAAATGGAAAGACGTGAGTTCGAGCGGATTGAGATGTACAGGAGTCAGAATGAAGTCCGGAAATTCTACCAAAGAATGTTTACCTCCTAGTCAGAATGAGGTCCAAGTAGCAGTAACCCGACTAAAGAACAACAAGGCAGCAGGAGCCGACGGGTTACCCGCTGAACTGTCAGCGTATCTGCGCAATCTGGCTAGAAGAACGCATACCCCATGATTGGAACCTCAGCATACTATGTCCCGTACGCAAGAAAGGAGACAAGACGGAATTGTGCCAACTACAGAGGAATAAGTCTCCTCCCCATCGCATACAAGATACTCTCGAGCGTACTGTATGAAAGATTAAAACCTAAAGTCAATGAAATAATTGGGCCCTATCAATGAGGCTTTAGACCAGGTAAATCCACCCTAGACCAGATATTCACACTGCGCCAAATCCTGGAAAAGACCCGAGAAGGACAAATCAAAATTTACCATCTCTTGGTTGACTACAAAGCCGCCTTCGATACCGCTTTACGTTCAAAGGTATTTCAAGCCATGTCTGAGTTTGGTATCCCTGCAAAATTAATAAGACTCTGCAGGATGACACTTGCTGATACGCGTTCCTTAGTAAGAATAGGAAAGAATCTCTCCGAACCATTTAATACCAAACGAGGTTTCAGACAAGCAGACAGCCTAGCGTGTAATCTCTTTAATATACTGCTGGAGAAGATTATACGAGATACAGAAGTGAATAAATATGGCACACTAATCACAAGAGAGCACATGCTACTCGCCTATGTCGACGATATCGATATCATAGGTCGATCACCGGAAGTTGTAACTGCAGCCTTTGAAAGAATCGAAAGAGAGTCAGTGAAAATGGGTCTGGCAGTAAATGGAGATAAGACGAAATGGATGGTTTCAACTCCCAAAAAGC